>NW_010111216.1:0-521 GCF_000699245.1 Pterocles gutturalis
GTGATGTGGTCTATCTGCCAGGCCTCCCCGTATTTATATTTCAGCCATTGTCCTCCCTACCAGAGAGGTTTTTACCGCTTGGCTTGCTTGATCGCAGCCCAAGTTTCACATTCATGGGTAACCTGTGCAATAGTGTCCATGGTTAAATCCACCCCTCAGTCATAAGCCCATCTATCTATGCATTGCATCTCTTCCTTGATGGGCTGAGGCATCATGGGCCCAACGGGCTATAAATAATTCACCTTAATGTTGCCAATCCGGATTTACGTGAGACACTTTAATCTTAGCAGCCCAATCTACCTGCTGGTTGTTTCGACGTTCCTCATTGGCTTGACTCTTGGGTACATGGGCATCTATGTGATGTACTTTCACAAGCAGCTTCTCTACCAGGCAGCAATATCTTGCCTCAATGAGGCAGCCCAGATGGCTTGGTTGCAACCACCCCCACAGGGCATTTGCCACCATCCACAAGTCAGTGTAGAAATAGAGCACTGGCCACCTTTCTCATTCAGCAATTAAGC
>NW_010111217.1:0-1525 GCF_000699245.1 Pterocles gutturalis
GTCCCTGCTCTGCGCAGGCACTCGAAGTATGTCACCACAAGTTTAACTACTTGAAGTCTAAATTTCTAAGTTTAAATGCAGAGGCAGACTTCTAGCAGGCATTTTCCATAGACTTGAGTTCTGAACCTGAAATGTGTTCTGCCTTCTTCCAAATTCCATATTCATGGCGTGGTAAGTTTGACTTAATTTTCCTGCCACAAGTGTAACAAAACTTTTAATAAATAGCCCTCTTCGTGGTAAGCCTGATGACCCGAGTAACTAAAGTAACAGTCTGTCACATCCCTTGCAGGCAATACAGCGTTGGTTTTGAGCTCATCACCGTCTCGACAGTAGGAGACCCTGGTTCCCATGGCTTTCAGAAAAAGAGCAGTGGTGACTACAGGTAGTAGCTCCTTTAATGAAGTCTTAGAGGTCTGAAGAGTACATCAGTCCTAACAGGTGCTTTCTTTTATTATAGGTGTGGATTTTGCTACTTGGAAGTGGAGAACATATTTGCTGGAGTTTACAACATTATCCCCACCACATTCCTGCCTCAACAAGAGGGTCCTTTTTTCTTAGATTTTAACAGTACTACTCCTCTTAAGGTATCACAGCTGCAGTGAGGAGACAGATCTGTGCATTACCATTTCAGGAGGTGGTTTTGATCTGTCCTGCAGTCTGAGAGCAGGTGAATAACTCTTACTACACCTATGCATAAAAGAAAATGACATTCTGAGTTGTAGCCAAAAGCATAGAATCACCGATTGTCCAGTTAATTGTGGTAGAGAGCTGTAGGTTTTGCTGCTATGGTATTGGAGTGAGCACAGTTTAAACAGGCTTGGGAATGGGCTCAATGTTTATATTCAAATAAACTGGCAGAATTCAACTTCTTGCAATTTTTCCACATTTCAAATCAAAGTTTAGTGAGCTAAGAGAAAAGCTAACATTGAAATTCTCTCCTCCCAAAATACAGGGTCTATGGGTTTAAAATTTTATTCTTAAAAGTAAACATGTAAGAAAAAAATACTCTTGTGTATTCTGCTTATTCAGTCTCAGGACCAACTAGCTTTTACTATGTCTTTGTGCTGCTATCGTTAGTGTTTTCAGCATTGAGCTACTTCTGACTTCCAGACTAACATGCTCAGCTTATCTGGACTATGCATAGAGGAGTAAAGGAAAGGGAAGATTCCCACTTGAGCTAGTTCTAAAAGAAAAGCAATGGCTTCACTCACATCTGTGTACTTTGAGAGCTGTTATTTCATATCTGTATTACTTGAATACATAATATTACAGCACAAGGTACTCTCTGGCTTTCTTCCTACTGTAAAATCAGGAGCTTAGCCAGCAGTAGCATACAGACAGTGCAGCACACCCTTCATTTAGCAGGTGTGAAAGGTTTCCACCTAAAGGTGCACTGTAAAATTCTCTGTAGCCACGGAGGTAGTGTTATTTGGTGGTGTGAGGATGTAGGGAACTACCCACCATCAGCATCCCAGCGAAGAAATGTTTCATCCTTCACATTTTTGTAAGTATTCAGCTTGTAGGG
>NW_010111217.1:1556-9073 GCF_000699245.1 Pterocles gutturalis
CATTTAAACCTCTCCCCCTAATAAACCAAATGCACTTGCTGAGCCTATCATACAGAACATCTTTTAAAAGGTACCTCTTTCGTTTAAGTTGAAACCAGTGAATGAGTTGACCACGTGGCCAGGGCCATCAACAGGAGTAGGGTCAAAGTTCGTAAGAAAACCATGGAAGGGAGATGAGTCCAGAATAAGATTTTTTTTTTTTTTTTTTTTAGAAGCCAGTTACTGTCTGTGCTCTTCCTCCAGCAGATCTATATACATTGTATCTCGAGAGATTAAAGCTAACCAAGCTTTTCTTTTTAATTTAAATACTAACTGCCTCACTGATCCTAAAAAATGCATTAGTTTTTCTCTTTTTACAAATGACAGACTTAAAATTCCACTCTATTTGGTAGTTGGGGGAAGAGGGTGTTTTTAAAACAGCTGGAGGAAGTTCTTTGCCTTTCAGGTTGGTTTGGCAGTTTTCCAAGCAAAGAGGTCATATTTAAATCTTATTTTAGAGCACAGGTGCCATTTGGTCATTGGCAACCTGAGTACACGTGCTACAGGAGCACTGGAAGTAGCTGTGGGCTAAAATTATTCCCATAGACGTCCGCTAGTAGACCTCCCCAGAACGTACAAGATCCTTTTGTTTCATTTGCTTCATCAGACAGCTGCTTGTTCTTCTGTAGTTGGTTTCTACTCTGCAGGAAGGAGTTTTTTTCACCCAAGCACAAAGCTTATGCTGGATGAAAGAAGCACGTACAGTCAGCGGCTTGGGCTCATCCCCAGAACTGCACAGGGTTGAAGCTTAGTGTCAGTGCCCTGTATAACGCACCGAGGTAGGCTGCTAGAATACCATCACTGTACGTTTCCCTTCAGATATAGGACAGAACACTCAGGTGGAGTAGTTAAAAGGTAATACAAAATATTCTTATAAATTCTAGTCTGCAGACTCTGGTTGTGGCAAATTAATTTTACAACAAAATTTTCTTGCACTTTTTTTTCTTAGAAGAAAATTGTTCACGTAAGCACTTATGATTTGCTTTGATATTTTCTGTCAAATACATACCTTTATATTTTTTTCCACAAATCTAGAAAAATTATTGGAAAGTGAACTGCTCCTTAGATTTTAACACAGCCTCAGGCCAATATCTAGATTAAACTTTTTTTTTTTTTTGTACAGTAGTTATGCACTTGGCCGTGCCATCTATACAGTGTTGGAGCAGCCAGCTATTTAGAATTAAGTTTGTGTACGTAGAGGTTTTCATTACATGTAAATTGTTTGGTAATACCAAAGAGAAGAATTCCTCAGTTAACATTGGCTTTATGCATTCCCACGTCAAAGCAACTGAAGGGATCACATATACTTTGATACACCAGAGGCTTATTTTTATACCCACGAAGGCAGCTTCTATCATCTTACACTTCATAATGCAGAAAGCTCCAACAGAAAATGAACTGGAGAAAGCTTGTTCATATACTGTACTCCACAGTGATGTCTATTAATTTCAGTTTGTCATATTTATAATTATGGCTTTTATGAAGTTTAAAATAAAATTAGTTTTCCATTAATTGATCAGACACGCAGTTCTGCCTGTTTGCTTGCACATGTGAAGGGTGATCTACCTGCCACGTCTGGGGGGTCACCCAAGGAAGAAGGCTGCAGCAAGATCTTCAAGCAAATACTGCAGAAGCGGGGTGTAAAAATAAGGGTATGGTGGGTTCTACACCCTCTTGGACTTCCTAATCAGTGGTTTTGCCCTGCTGGGAGCTGAACCCGATCAGGACATCCACAAGGCAGCACACAACTATTTTTATATCCTGCTATGAACATCAAATTAATTCATTGTCCAAGTGCAGGGAGTTTGGGTGTCTGGACAGAACTGGCAAGATGAGAGGAAATTTTACATTAGATGAGGTTAAAAAAAAGAAAAAGAAAAAAAAGAAAAATTACTCCACAACCAAACAACCCAGGAAAGTGTAATAGGGGTTGACTGGCAAGTCTGCAAAAATAAGATATTCAGCCACAACTACCTAACAGTATGCAGCACAGACAATCATGTAACTAGGAAAGGTTAAGTAAAAACATTTAATACTATGTGACACTTCTCTAGCTTTTCATTTCATATTTAATACTGTCAATTCCAGCTTTTCCCCAACTACTGGTCACACCAGAAGACTGAACCACCGGCTTCTTTGCTAAGTGTTTATTGAGCTGGGAAACGCCACCAAGGGAAGAGTTCAGCCTTCAGGTCTTTGGAAGCCGTAAATGGACATTTAAACCTATTACAGCCTCACAGCTAGAGTGGGTTGAATCTAATTTTTATGAAAACAAGATTTTTACCTCCAGTTCTGCATGGCCTTATAGCAAATTCCAGCAGCATTGAGTACAGAGGTGTGAGGTAGCAGAATACCTTCCTCTTTTCTGCATACGAAAGGATTTTGGAAGACTTGACTAGATCTCTGGTCTCACACAATTCAGAATAAAAAGTGACTCATGGGTGCAGGGACTGAGGAAGCTGGAAGGAAGCAGCAGTTGTCCACGTCCCGCACAGGATTCTAACACCAAAGAGAGTGACACCGGGCTGCAACCTTGGACTGGAAGTGGGTATTGAAAGACTAAACTTGCTGCAGGAGAAGACTCAGTTCTTAGTGTTTGAGATAAGACTTAGCTTGCACAGACTCGAAATGTGGAAAACAAAAATGTTTACTGTAGTGTGCAGAATTTTACATTAACTTTGAGAATAGATACACAAGCTGTGGCGGGGACGAAATACAACAGGAACTGCAAAGACACAGAATAGAAAATACTTTGGGCAATATTAAAATTCACATCAAATTAACAATATAAACTGACATCTTCGATAAAATGGTGCTTTCAGAAATGCTTAGCCACCAAAACTTAAGAGTCCTAGGATTTTTACTACCACTAACTACCAGACACAACTACTGCCTAACAGCTGCTGGTAAAACACGCCCATGCCCCTCCTAGTTTTATTGAACACTTTCTCTAGGGCACACTAAAATCCCAAGTCCCTTTAACAGTTATAAAACCCCACACGGTACAACCTACAGAGAAGCTTAAGAACACATTGTCCATCTACACTGGCAATTCCTTTTCTTCATGCATATTGCAAGGGCGGATCCCTTATAACTGTCCCGAAAACATCTATGACTCTCATTTCTTGAGAAAACAAGACAAAGTGCTAAAAAATAATACTTCACTTCTCAGGGGAGGGGAAGGGCAGGGGGTCAACCAACTCTTTTTGGTCACTGGAATCCCCCTGAGAGTCCCAGCCAGGCTGTCCAGTCCCACCGCCAAGTGTTCCTGTCCCCTTTCTGTCTGTCTCCTAACACCGGTTTTTATAGGGGTGACTCATCTTTACCCTTTCTGTGAGCACCAAGGGAAGAGTGAAGGCTTTTAGACCCCAAACATGCAACAACTTTCCTGTATACAAAATATTTCTACAGTTTCATCATCATACAGACAAATACAGATGTTTAAAGAATATTATAACTTCCACTCAAGAGATCCACTGTATCTAAAGAGCATTTCACTCTACAAAACTGAAGCCAGACTGCTCTCTGCAAATGTCTGGCTTGAATTTCAGACGCCCTCCAGGCATGAATTTACACAGGAACATTACTGGTTATTGCTTCAGCCAGGCTGCTACAAAACGATTTACAAAGTCTGTGAAATATCATCACAGCTTAAACATTTGATAACTTGTCCAGCCTACAAAGGATTTACTGAACAAAAACTTCAGCCCTCCACATCAATTAGACTTCTTAGTGCAGTTTTAAATTCTTAGAGTAAACGCTTAAGATTTGGCATATCGTATTGGCACAATGTTCTTCAAACACTTAGTTCATGTATAAATATTTATACTCCCATGAATCAGGACAGGGCACAAGAAGGACTCAGCCGATCTGGGCAGCTTTTCTGCTTGCACATATTCCTTCTTTGATTTTAATGCACTGAAGGGAGAGCTGCTTCATGCGGTTATCCAAAGCCAGCCCCTCAGTGTAGCTGCTCCTGTTGCTGCTCCTGTTCTTGTTCGCTCTGTCGCTTGTCTTGTTCTCAGCCCCTTCTGCCCTATCCCCTGCAAAGAAAGGATTAAACTAGATGTTAAACCTGGATTTCATTCTGCAACTTAAGCTTCAAGTGGGTGCTTCTGCAGCTTCCTTTGCCAAAGCACGCAAAAAGAAAAAAAATATAGGAGCAGAAGCAAGATGCTTTAACAAAATCGAAGTTGGCTTTCCAAGCTGTGCTCAGCAAATTACAGCATGAACAGCCTCAGGTTGGAGTACACAAGGGCAGCGGTAATCCTCAAGTCTGAATTTGTTCGCAAGGGCTGGCAGAGCCTGCAAGAGGTTCCATTTGGCACGTTATTTTTTTTTTTTTTTCCTGGAAAGCAGGATTTTCAGCAAGCAGGATAGTAATTTAAAAAAAAAAATTAAACTCAAGTTTTCCTTAAAATAAACATACCATCAGAATCCCCACTGATGACTTATTTCGTGAGAAACCTCAAACTCCTCCACTGAGACAGAACTGGGGAACCTTCCCAGCCAGGAGAAGAAAAATTAAAACATTTTAGATGTCATCATTAACTGTGGGAACTGCCTTCCCCAAGGGAGAGGCCAGCAGGTCAGAGCTCAGTGAACAGGAGATATGCCCAGGGGAGCTGAGAAGGTCTTCCTGCTCCCTCCCTTTATAAAGCTGAAAAACCATTGGCCCAAGGCGTATGCAGCTGTGCGTACCTCTCTCAGCTTCGCACTCAGGGGAGGATGCCCCGCTGCATTCGCTTCGGGGGCCCAGCACAGGAAATATCATCCCAAACTCGGAGAGGGATACAGGGCTGGGCAGATCCAAGCTGCCAGGTCGCGCCAGGGGAGGAAACTGAGTGGGCACATCACAGGGACTCGTAGGACCAGAGCTGAAGCTGGACACCGACTGAGTTTCCGAATCTTCTTCGGATACAAAGCTGCTGCCGTTGTCATCCTCAAACGCTTCTGAAGCCACTGCAATGTTGAAAGAATATTCCAGTTAGCAAATCTTACCTGCACCTGCCCGCGCAGTTTCTCAAGTTTGCATCTTCTGTACAGGCATGCACTGCTCACCCACAGCCTGCCACTTCTTGTCCTCCTGCCCCCTTTTTGCAAAGCCTGAAGCCTGGCATTTCACACACGGGTCCTACATGGCCTGATTCTGCTTTGAGGAACAGCAACACCTGCCAGCCATGCCATGCGAGACAAGCTCTACACTACTTGCTGCTCCTTGTGCCCAGGGGTAGATTTTGCTAAAATTCAACATTTTTCAATCTTGGCTCATTGCAAGACGGGAATCTATGAACCAAAGCCTTCTGCACACAAGTATTCCCACTGGGATCTGAAGGGTTTTGACGTGCATCAGCCTCTACCCAGTGCTGGGATCACACTGGTATGAAAAAGTCCCACAAATAGCAAGACGTTTACAGTGACCTGAGGTTATCTTCAATTACACTTTGCAATTCCTGCCATTGTTAGAGAGGCTCAGAACCGCCTTGAGAGAGCAGCAGGAGCAAAGCAGCAGCGTTAACGAAATGGCTCAAAGGAGAAGTTTCAAAGTCATAGTTCTGTTACCCCAGCAGCCTGGGGCTCACTCAGCCATGAGGGGTGCCGATAGAGGCAGCTACCGCCATGGTTACTGGAGAGATGTTCAGCTGCTGTACTTGCAGATTGCAGAACTGTATTTACACATTGCAGAACTGACCTAAAAGGCTTAAAACAACAGGTAACAGCATTATCTGCTGTCCTGAGCGCCCCCCAGGGCACTTTGTGCTCAGAGACAGTTTGCTGTGGTTTTGTTGGTTTGTTTTGCATGTCAAATCCAAAAATGCAGAGTTGCCTTTCCTCTCACTTGCTGTTTTATCAATATCTGGTGAGCAATACAGGTAATTTTCCAGCGGGAGAAAGGAAAAAAAAGGTTGGGCAAAAAAAAAGATGTTTCCAGTTACAGGAGTCCTCTGCTTGGCAAGAAGCACTGACACCAGCCAGTCTATAGGAAAGCACGACTTAAAACTGTAGCTTACGTATCACCGTTTAATGATGAACTCCTGAAATCCTGACCTAGACTCTTCCCTACAGAAATGGTGATGAAATACAAATTAAACTGAGATTTGTGGGACTGGGCAGCAAAAAAAGACTGTCTGCATCGAGAAGGGGAGAAAGTGTCTAGGAGGGAGCCAGGACAAAGGCAAGCTCACAACACAACAGATCGTTCCAGGCTTTGCAACCCAAGGTCCCCGTGTCCCACAAGAAAGCAGAGGTCACCTAGGCTCAGAGCTTGCTTGGTGCTTGCTGCTGTCACCCAAGAGAAATGTCTCTCATGCAGAGCCTCTCAGGATGCTGCATTGGCGTAATGCTGCTTCTCTGCTTCCCTTGTTCGCAGCACACATGCTCTGCTGAAATCTTATATTGGCAAAAGATCCTGCCGTGCAAAGGAGCTTATCTTTATAGCCCTTCTGTGCAAGCGTCAGGCCCTTCTGCACGGCTATAGCCACAACTTTTGTGCCTCTGCCACAGGCCCAGTGCTGCAAGACAAGTGCTTGATCCAAAAGGTCTGTTTCCAAACAGCACTGCCACCTCAGCAACCTGTCTGAGCGACCTGCAACAGCCTGCGAGCACCCGAGGCAAGGCACTGACAGCAGCATCACTGCCTTAAAAATGAGAAGCATGCTTTGAAGTGCATTAATTTTGTTCCTTTCATATAGCACTGTACAAAAAAAAACCCCAAACAACCCAGTGATGCTAAGGGAACAGCGGATGCACTTCAGCTCACGTCCCTTCCCCTTGGAACCTGTCTGTTAAAGAGTACAGTCACCTCCTGAGACACACAACAGGTCAGCCATAGCTCCACAGCAGCCATCACATTTCAAACTGCAGAGCAGCCTCCACCTCAGCACTTCTTACAATGCCCGGGGGCTGTTCCCAGGCGTGGGAGCGCTCTGTACTCACTGGAGATGGTGTCCGACTCCGGTTTACTTGCTGCCAGGTCTTCCACAGAGGTACTGCTCCCTTCAGCACCCACGCCACATCCTCGGGGCCCCATGGCAGTGGACCGTCTCCTCTCATGAATCTCATCTGAGATCATCTCCAGGTTTTTCAAGGCAGTCTTATACTCCCCCTTCGCAAGGGCCAGTTTTGCCTGCAGGTCATCCACTGTTTTCTTCAGGTGCTAAAAAGGAAGACAGCTATTAGACGTGCTTTCGTGACGAATGACACACTGTAGACCCTTCTGTGGTACATGTCTGTGTGCCTCGGCTCTGGCATGAACTGGGGTTTGTATCTAGGTGATGGGAGAGTTCTTAACTCAAGAGCAGCCCAGCGCAAGTGGTGGCATTGGTGAAGGAGACAGCAGCAAGGCAAACAGTGGCAGCCACGGGCTAAAGAGCAGCAGTCGCCCCGTTAACAGGCAGGATTTCTCGTTAACATGAATGCAGCTCTCAGCAGGATGTCAGTGGACTCAACAGGAGCGGCTGACACGCCAGAAGGCTGTG
>NW_010111218.1:0-220 GCF_000699245.1 Pterocles gutturalis
CTGTGTCCCCCCATCCCTACTCCATCCCCCTACTTCTACAGAACCCCAGAAGACGGCCGAGGACCGCGCGGCCGAGCAGGAGATCCTGGCACAGCTGGTGGAGGTGGTGAACAAGCGCAACGTCCTCATCCACATCCAGGAGGAGAAGCGGCTCAGCGAACTGCGGGCCTGATCCTGCGGCCCCAGCACCCACCGGATCCTCCCCGGGGAAGTGGGGGGG
>NW_010111218.1:530-1740 GCF_000699245.1 Pterocles gutturalis
GCCTCGCGCAGCGCAGGAGGTCCCACAGCTGTCACCCCTGTGAGGGGACTTGGCTGGGGCATCAGAAGTGTTTTGTCTGACTGAGCTCCTCGTGTTGAGCTGCAGGGCTTTGCTCCGGGCAGTGAGGATGTGACCAGAGCCACCGCGTGGGAGGCACAGCGGAGATGCCAAATGTTGGGGGGCAATGTCAGGAGGAGCGCCGGGAAGCCACCCCAGGAGGTACCTTCCAGCTGAGGACATCCATCCTAACCCAGGACATCCATCCCAGCCCGGGATGTCCATCCTAGCCTGGAACATGCATCCTCCAGCTGAGGACATCCATCCTAATCCAGGGCATCCATCCCAGTCTGGGACATCCATCCTAACCCGGGACATCCATCCTAACCCAGGACATCCATCCCAGCCCGGGATGTCCATCCTAGCCTGGAACATGCATCCTCCAGCTGAGGACATCCATCCTAATCCAGGGCATCCATCCCAGTCTGGGACATCCATCCTAACCCGGGACATCCATCCTAACCCAGGACATCCATCCCAGCCCGGGATGTCCATCCTAGCCTGGAACATGCATCCTCCAGCTGAGGACATCCATCCTAATCCAGGGCATCCATCCCAGTCTGGGACATCCATCCTAACCCGGGACATCCATCCTAACCCAGGACATCCATCCCAGCCTGGGGACATCTGGCTCTACAAGAGGGACCAGCGCCAGACTGGGCTGATCCCACCGCGCTCCATCACTCTTTTGGGTGCCACGTCCCTGCTGTCCCCAGCCTCTGCAGGAAACCAGGGTCAGAAACCTCCCAGCATGTTCCCAGGGCTGGGGGGGTCCAGCAGCTCCCCGAGGGGGTGGTGCCCAGGGCTGGCACTGTGTGACACTGAGGACAAGAGATGCTGGCGTCCGTGTCTTCGTGCCCCTTTGGGGTTTCTCCTTCTTGGCAATGCTGAACTGGCCTTTGCACCCCTTGCTGGGGTCCCCAGTTATTGTGGGGTGGCCTCCACAGCCCAACGGTGCTCACAGCAGCCCAGCCGTGAAGGGCACAGGGGTCCTGGGTAGGGGTCCCCCCACGCTCAACCCTTGTCCTGCCTCCCGTCCCCCTTTTTTTTTTGTACCAGCCCTACCCCTGCTGCAACCCGCTCCCTCCCTCCAATAAAGCCCCCCCAACCCCGTGCCAAGGGCTAAAACACCGCTTTTATTTTCTATCCGAGT
>NW_010111219.1:0-46409 GCF_000699245.1 Pterocles gutturalis
GGCGGGTTTGGGATCCGGAGTTTCCGAGACTCGCCCCAGTGAAAATGAAAGCTGCTTTGAGGAGAAAGACCCAGGAAAGAAAGGGCATGTGCGGCTCGTACAGGAAAAGCGCTCAGTGGCCGCCCTAGCTTTCTAGCCGCAACATTAGCCCAAGATACGATATTTAATTATTTAAAATCAAGATTAATCGCCAAATTCGCACAGACAGAACACAAGCCAGTGCTGAAAATCCTTGTCCCAGGCGCTGCCCATACACACTGTGAACTGTGGGGCATCCCAGGAAGGGAATCATCAAATCACCTCAGAGGCGTGCAGCTGCCGACAGCACCCCAGATACGAAATGAGCTTCCTTCCCACAACAGTGATGGAGCTCTTGGCATCCGTCCCACCACAAAAGCAGACAAGGATCCCAAGCAGATGCAGCTGAACAACTGCCCTGCGCTGCATGAAGGACCCTGTGCATCATGCTCACTACAAGTTTTTCAAACATATTATCACATGAGAGACCATAGGAAGTTTAACAAGATTTATCTCCCCTGCAGAAAACCTGGCCTGTATCAACTTCATCACCATACAACCAAAGAAAGAACAGATAATCACCAACTAAACCAAAGATAGTTGGTGTGGTATCACACTCTCCCTCAGTGCCATACACCGGATCAGCCCCACCTTGGTGAGAAGCCCATCCCCAGTATGCCACACCACCACTGAACTACAACTCTGAAGCTTTAGGTTTAAGGGTTTGCAAACAGTGCTAAAGAGAGCGCTCATGTACCATGAGAAAGCTTAGCTCCCTGGGACGTGGCACACCAACGCAAGATGAATCAAGTGGGGGGAAAAAAGTGGCACAAAAGAAGATACAGAAACTTTGAAATTCAAAGATACTTTTTTTTTTTTTAAAGTAGTCTTAAACTGGCAACACGCCACTAAAAGATTAAACACTTTTAGTCCATACAAGAATACTGTGAGATTTTGAAAACTGTTTTTTATTTTAAGCATTCTGGAAGGTCAGTACTCAGTAACAAAAAACACAGGCATTCAGATTTCTCTCTCAATAAATAAAACCAGGAAGAAAATATTAATCTGAGTTGCATCTTCTTGAAATCAAACTAACTTTTCTGTTACCACTGGTACCTCGGGTAAGTCCAAAGCTGCAGTTATGGCCAGCATGAATTACCTTCCTGCTCCCCATTACATTTTGCGTAATGTTCTGCTGGCAGAAGAGCAGCACATTTCCAGCTAAGGAAAAGAAAAGGTCACACATATTAACGAGAAATGCATTAAAAAATTGTAGCCAGTACATCTAAATGAATGGTACAACATTCATTTAGAAATACATACGTCTTTAGCTGCTCACATGTCTACACAGTATTTGTCTGAGTGGAGAGTGGGGACACACCAGCAATTTAGACTACAGCGGAGCTTCAGCATGACTGCAGTCAGGTACTGGCTCTTCAGCTGATGCACAAAGGGTGCAGGGAAAGATGAGAAAGAGAAGACGAATAAATAAATGCATAAATATTCTGGATCTGAAAGCTGTGGAAGTGGGAAGTATTACTTCTGACAGCCTAAGCTTCTGTGCTTCTCATTGATCTTTTATCACCGTTTTCACCATAATGGAGGTGATAGTTGTCTTTTCTGTCACTCCCTTTCATTATAAAGAAATTTCCAGCTTTGTGTGTGCCAGTTTATCTCATAATTGACAAAGGTTGCTCTTTCTGATTAAATTAATTTTCTCCTTAATTAAGTTAATTAGGTGTCTTGATTTGTCCTTTCCTGTCCCTCCATTCTCCGTTGCCTGTCTCACCTCTGTTACTTGCTGTATCAGCAAGCACTCCTGATTTTTCTCATAAATAGTGATCCTTCATGAGCCTTCTGCCCAAAACGGCCCCTTCTCTTTCTGGTCCATCACACCTCCTGCTTTCTGCTTTCCTCCTCCCGCTGTGGTTACCCTCACGTGCTTCTGCAGGTGAAGATGCCAGCCACCTTAGCATCATGAACTGGGTCTACCCACAGCACTCCATTACCTGGCATCACAAGCACCAAAGACAGATGCACAGAACATGTCACATTTTACAGACCACAGCAATATATCAGGGTAGTTTTGTGCTTCTTCAGAAAAGTGTGAGAGCTGGTGGAGAAGCCTTGCCCTATTTACTTCCTCCACAGAAAACGAACATAGATGAATCCAATCACGCCTTGAAAAAACAAAACCAAAAAACCCCCATGAAATAGTGTTTTAAAAACGTGAGATGAAAGTCATCACTTATGTAATTTGGCTGAGTCTACATACGTAAGTATAAATTTCCCACTTTTCTGATAATCTGTGGGCCTTACATAGACATTTATATGAGCAAAATTTTAGATTTTTACTGTCTAGGTTTTATTAATTTCTGCTGCTCATCCCCCCCAGGAAATCAACACTCTGCTCATGTTCCTGGGATAATTTCCTCAAGTAACAGGGTTGTGACCGGTATGGCATCCACAGCTTCTCTGGGCAACCTGTTCCAGTGCCTCACCACCCTCTGAGTGAAAAATTTCTGCCTAATATCCAACCTAAATCTCCCCTCGTCCTGTCACTATCAGTTTTAAACCATTCCCCCTCATCCTGTCACTATCAACCCCTGTAAGCAGTAGCTCCCCCTCCAGTTTATGGGCTCCCTTCAAGTACTGGAAGGCCGCATTTTAAGTAAAAGATGGAAAAAGGAATACCACTAACGGAAACATCAAATCACTGATTAGCAATGTTAGTTATAGGTCTTATCACTCTACTACTAACCATATGCATCTTTCTTCCAGTGTGTTTGAATCAGGTCTGTAGTGAAATTTTCTCCTTATTTCTATAGTCCCCAATGAGTCTAGCCAGAGGGAAGCATTAAGCCTGGTTTCAGGAGAAAACAAGGTAAATTGTGCATCTCTGGATGAAAGAACCAGAGTGACTGAGGCAGACTCATTCCCTTTTACACTGTAAAGAGATTGGGATGCAATTATGAGTGACAAGATGAAAGGTAAGGGCAGGCAGAAGTAGGGTAAGACGCCTAATTAACAACAGAAAAACAGGCCCCTTTCCCCCCAGGTAGGCATCACAACCAATTCACATGGCAACACCAGGCATCCCAACACAAGTGAGTTGCACACCAGAGCCTGAAGCTCCCACCTCACCCCAACATGCACCTTTCTGCTTACTGGTCACCACTCTCAATCTCTTCGTACCACACTTGAGCATGTACTGAGAAGGTATAAAGCCCATCTGGCTTCAGAAAGTGGCCTTTCACCACACACAATGAAGTTATCTCAATTTTGTCTTTTATTACATGGACAGAGAGGCTGATATGGGGGGAATTGGGGGGGGTGTGGAGGAAGATGGCCAAAGATCCACAACAAAAATCTGCAGTGGTTACTTTCTTCCAGGTTATTCCCCACATTTAAAATCCTTGGTGGCCAACTGAAGTCCTTCCATGGTGGAATCAAAGTGAGAAGTTTCTGAAATAAAAAAAGAAGAGATTCTGCTGAAATACCACACCACCACAGACTGTTGAAAGATTTTAATGGTTCCAAATCTGACCCTCAGACTGAGAAGAGTTCACCCGTCTGATATTTTTCAAAGTCTCTTTGTTTCCTTATACTCAGCTGTTGGTTATTTATTTAAAAAGTTAAAGAGAATGGAGAGGAAGCAGATGATGGAAAGCAAAGGAAAAATAAATAATGCAAGGAGAATGGAAAAGGAAGACAAGAAAACTTGGGTGTCAAAACTAGAGAGGGTGAGAACCTAGCAATCTCAATGCTGAAAGATAAGGAGAAGAGTAACAGTGGATTTTTTTTTTTCTGTACACATCACAAACACCATATAACCAACAGCCATTCAACCAATACTACTATAGCATCTCATAATTGTTATGTTGCAAATTTTTTCCCCTTTTATAGTAACTCAGGACCCCGCAGGCGTCCATGTTATGGAGTTCATGTGAGGCACCAGCACAACCTGATGGTTACTCTTTCTGAGAGCTCCAGAAACACTGTTCTGGGCAGCTCTTATTCCCCCTGGTAATTATACTCTCTGCTTAAGTAAATTCTAGTCCAGGGTTCCCTGGTAAGCACTGTAAAAGGCAGGTGAGGTTTTCTGGTCATCATTCTACACACTTTTCCTTGCTTAATTTAAAATCAGGGGTTAAATGTCAAAGGATAGAGTTTTTTTTTTTTTTTAAATTATTGTTGTATCACAGTAGCAACTGTAAGAGGTTTGGCCATGGGATGATATTTTCTCTGGCACTACTGGAAGACTGCTTTAGTTTGCTTTATACCTGTTAGATTATTTTTTTCATGCTAGCCAAAAGACAGTCCTGCCTATCCCAGCTATATGTTCCTGCTCCTTTGCCTATGTCCTGCTGGCTGCACAGCTCTAGGATAATTTGTTGCAGCATGATAGCCCAGCCTGAAAACTTTTTGGATGCCTTTATGCATTGGAAGACAGAGCTGAACTGCTTCACTCTCTGGCTGCAGAAGCATTGCGGTCCAACAAAGGGAAGTGACAGGAACAGCACAGCTAGAGGAAAGGAGGAGTGATAACACACGTCATGCAGAGATTTGTCTCATCAAAACCAAAACCCTACCAGGCTGTCACGGAGGAAGTGATCCTGCAGGGAGCTATGCAAAGTGACTGCTATGCTTCAAACCCCAACATGCCAGCTTTTGTTTTGCAGTAGTCCTGCAGATAAATGCTTCAACTGACATCGGGTTTGTTCGTCCTGTTCTTAACATTTGTACAGCATCTGGCACTCAGGAATCCTGGTCTAAGGAGAACTTCTAGGCACTGAAACAATGTTTTTTTCACTGATCTCAGCATTTTTTAATTTGGGATCTCTTGCTTACTCTGCAGAACAAATACTGATATGCTGCCAATGCCACTGTAAGGAGCTCTCACAACAACTTGAGATTAACCCTGTGTTTTCACAGGGGAACAACACCACTGTTGTTCACTGTCCCGTTTGAATAAAACCACCCTTTTACAACATTAATACAGAAAGAAGCATGATCATCTGGCTAGCAGCTAAAGTTGCACTTGGCCAGCAATGCTTAGTTTACACTCAAATCTAAAGGGACTGAAATGATTGTATTAACTCTCCATTTATTTTCTATGACTTAAAAAGCTTTCATGAGGAATGCATCCGTTTTCTTACTTCCCCCCCCCCCCCCCCAGACATTTGATGGAATCAAATACATTTCAATATTTACAGTTGTTCACTTCAGCAGTTTAACTGCAGGACATCATTCTTGGCAAGTCTGCTTTAATCAGCAACCAGAAAAGAATGATTTTGTGGTGAGGAAAGATGACCTTAACTCTCAAAATCAGTGGCACCATCAACCAGAAAAACTCACCTGCTTCTTACAGCGCTTACACATGCAGACTTCAGAAGACCACTAGAATACCTACGTGGGGTCTGGACAGGGGTCTGTGTTACCCCATATCTTGTGCTTGACAGAGAGCATGAGTCGACTGAAAACCCCAAGAGATGCTTTTTGCTTTTCACATACTTTTTTTTAAAAAAATTGTAACATTTTAGCATTCGTATAAGCTTAAAAGCAGTCTTTCACATGAAGGTATTGTTATCTGGCAATAAAGAAGTTAAACTTGTAGCTCAGGGAATACTGAACAGAAAGAGAGTGCTGGATGGTCTGTCTTTCAAGATAATGGGAGCAATTTACCCCTATCAGGAATTCCGGGAACTGCTGTTCAGGAATTCCGGGAACTGCTGTCCTTGAAATGTAAAATATCCCCGGAGCACAGGAGTCTTTGTTGTTACTAGTCCTGAAACCTTTTTCTAATGTGAAGACCACATCTCTAAGTACCTGAGACCCTCCTCGAATTAAGACCTTCACTCACCAAGCATGTGTAGTAAATTTAAGAAACACGGTGTCTTTAAATAGAAGCAGGAAAAGAACTAACCAACTGCAGTCAAGAAGAGATAAGAACTGACCAATTATAATTAGAGGGATGCAACACAGAAGACACAAGATTTTGAGCTTTGTAAATACATGATATGACTGTAACCAGGCATGCTGACTTTCTTGATGTTATTAATAATCTGTGCTGACCGTACCATGCGAGATCAGTGCTGTCTGTACTATGTCCTTCAAAGAGATTCCCCTCATCTTCCTACACCAGTAGTTGGTACTGGCTAATCAGCAAATGACCTGCAATGGCATTTTTGTTATCAATTTATATAATAATATATAATCAAATCAACCCCCGTACAAGGAGTTTCAACTCCAACCTAAACTATTCAACTACTTTACTTCTGTCATGAACCTGCACTGTGAAAGTTAAGAAACCTTTCAAAACGTCAACTTCTGGTTTTACAACTGTCCCAATGCAACGCATGTCCACTTCCAACTCCTCCTCCAGCCATCGATTCACGCTCAGGTCAGGCACAAGACACCAGGTGACACAGATCCCTGGCCAGACACTACATGGGCAATATTTTAGCAGTCCTGTGATGTCTGGATTGGAATAATTTAAGCATCAGGATCTTTAATTTTTTTTTCTGGGTCAATTTGCCCAAGGTGCAAGTTATTCTATGTACCTCAGTTTACTTGTTTTATAACTACAGATTAATCCATTTTCCACTTTGGAAAGAATGACTGATAGAAAATGATACAGAAGTTAAACTAGCATTTTCCATCTAGAAAGTCCTTCCTTCTTATCCCAATCTACCTAGAATATATAAAAACAAACTGGAGAAACTTTGCCAAGTTACCAAAGGGTTCAAAAATTCACAAGACAAGCATGAACATGATAGTATACTTTCTAATACTGAGTAGCACTCTTCATCATACCAAATGAAAACACTCATGACAAATTAACACTCCGATATATGGAGTCCTATTGCGACCTCCTGCTGCCAATTCTCTACTGAGAAGTAGAAATGTCACTTTTTGATAACTTGGTGAAATACTGTTTTATTGCTCATACAGTGGTCTCCATAATTAGACTCTTGAGTCAACATTGCTCTCCATGCTGAAGAGTTGAGGAAAATAGGACTGAGATGACATGACTTACAACAGATCGCCACAGTAATCAAACTGGGAATAAAGTCCAGTTCTTAGACATCCTAGACCATTGCTTTCACTTCACCAGGCAGGTTTTACATTTTGGAGAACAAAAATTCATATGGCTTTAATAACAAAATGCTGCCTTCTCTTTTCCTCATTCAGGCTTAAAAAAAACAAACCAAAGCAACCCTCAACCCTAACCTGAAGAAAAAAAAAAAATCAAGTAAGTTGGGCAATACTAAATGTACCTTAAAAACTATAACAAAATTTTCTTTAGATGTTTTGTCAAATGTTATGCAAGAATGAAACACATTCACAAGTGTGACCAATTACCTTTTCCTTCATGCAGAGTTTAAGATGGTCAGTCATGACTGATGAAACACAGCATCCAGACAACCAGTGCTAGTGGAGGTCATGGTGCTCTCCTCTATCACCCCTTGAAACAGCTCCATTTCTGAAGTGTTTCAGAAGAGTCTTGATTCTCTTGGTGACTTTTATTTAGATCGTCAAGAGCAATATCATAATCTAAAAAAATAAACAAATTACAAACTGCAGCCAAAGACACCTGAGATTATCTTATGTAGCCTGTCAGGACAGAATATTTCTAGAACAAGCTTTTATTTCATCAGAATACTCTTGATTTTGCCTTCTACATGGACTACAAAATAACCTAAATCTTTCAGAGGGGTGTGTGTGTGAGAGCATCCTTTACTCTTTTTTAAAACAGAGAAACTCCTATTTTAGACAGCAAATCTTATCAGTGTTCAGTGAGCTACTACTGTGTATTTTTAATCTCATATTATGGAACTTGTGAAATTATATTAAACTAATTGGAAATCATGGAAAAGGACAACCAGCAATCCATAATCCAGGAATTAATACATGCAGAAGTCAAGAGCTTCTAGGGACCCCGATATCTCTTGCTGCTCAAGTGTGTGACCTATTATTATGCTGGCAATTTTTAGTGATAATTTAGTTTAATTAAGTTGAAGATGCTCAACCCTTCACAGAAATAAAGTCTAAAAAAGGACTTGTTCATGCTAAACTGGAATGGGTAAACTTGAGATAAGTATTGAATTGCTTCCCTATGGGGAGCTTTAAAAGGCAAAGAATTTCAGCACTTGCATCAGGAAATGTAAAGTGGTGATTCACAGCAACCGTAGCTCTGCCATACTATGTACACAATCAGTGGAGGCACAAATTCATTTATCACTTCCTAGTGCTTTTGCACAAAGACGAGTGTTATCACTCATTTATGCTGAAAACCTTTGACACACTTCAGCCTTAACTATTTTCTCTTCTGAATAAGAAGTATTTTATAGAGTTTTTGTATCACAGAATACACTTACCAACCAGGGCATTTCCATTCTGCAATCCATTTGTTTTCTGTTTTTCCTAAAATACATAATAATAGTCCAGAGAAAAAAAGAAAGCGTCAAGAGATTTTGTTATTTTGGGAAAGAACAAGGTCCGTGCTCTATTTTATAGTTACTATTTCATTGTATTTACAGGTTTTTCCTCATTTCCACTACCAGACTCTACAGTGCTCCTTCAAGAAAAAAAAACCTTCCCAAAGCAACAGCGACAGTGAGGAAAAACCGTAATTTCTAAGTTAACACTTTCTAACTAGACAAGGAGAATTAAGTTGCTCTCATTCACTCAGAATGACTTCTATGCTACAACTCTTTGTAGAGGTAGCTGTGAAGAAGCTACAGGTAGTGGAGGATGAAATTTGCTCAGATGATGGTAGAAAACCATAAGAAGGAAAACAACTGGTTGATGGTAGGTTGTACTTAATGAACATCGGCTGGGTCAGGACACGAGTATCAAGGAAAAGGTTGGGGTTTTTTTCTTCTTCAACTACTTTGAATACATTTCTGAAGCTGATCTGATCATTCAAAACCTGAATCTTACCAGGGTCTTGAGCTGGTTCTGGAAATATTCAGAAGAGTACATAAAACATCCCTCTCCTCATTGTGGGTATTAAAAACGAAAATTAATTTAGTAGCAAAGAACATGATCTTGCTTATGAACTGAAGAATTCCTCTTTACACCTGGAATATTAGAAAGCCTTCCAAAATCCCCTAAAATTCATACCTCCACAGAGGTCTTCCACAGTAAATAGATCATCTTTGAAATGTTCCGGTCAAGAGGAACTATATAATCATCTGGCAACAAGGATTCTGCAGAAAAAAATATTTTTTGCAGTTGAGTGTTCAGATCTCTCCATAGTCAAAAGACATCACTGAATTACAATTTTTGCACACATTATATATATAGACTTAAAAATAAAATCAGATATTTAAATGAGCCAGCAGAAAAGTCATAATTTAGGTTTTCTAGAATCTAAGACCAGTGCATGAGAGGGGGAGGAGGGGGAAGGAGATTTGGTTTTGGTTTCTTTTTTTAGGCAATGGCTTTCCTACTGTGCTTTCATTCCCCCTATGTACTCCCCTGAAACTAGGCACAAAACGAAAACCAGAAAGCTTTCAGCCCATAAATTAAACAAAACACAACTTAAGTAACAACCTTTAGAGTTTTAAATGTTTAATTATAGGGATTTGTGCAATATCACTAAAGAAACTATTGTCTAAAATGTTTTAACTGTAACACTGTTTAAGAAGCTGAAAGAGATTCTTTGTAGGAAAACAGTCTGAAATATATTCTGTGCTTATATGAGAATCATGCAAGCAAGTCGGTCAACTAAATCTTTCATTTATAAATAACCAAAGACATCTATTTATCAAAAATTTCCCCTCCAAAATAATTTAAATAAAAATTGACTGCAGTTGCCATCTTGCAAAATACTACAGCTCAAGTGTGTACATGAATAAACAGTAGCCTATGAATACACAACAGGCCACAAAAAAAGCACAAGAATTTTTGAATTTGTAGGAAAACTGCAGTCAAATGAGATTGTGGCCGGCCTTCTGCAGACAGCAGGCACGATTTTGATTGAAAAAAACCTAAAAAGCAGTAATCACAAGCTGGCAGGTCTTCAGAGAGATATCGTCATGGGTTTGTATTTCTTAAAGGTTCTTTCCAAATGAAACCCATCTAAACACCAGAGAATTTCACCTGGTACTGACTCAGAGAAGAATTACATCTGGTTCACTAGCCCATTGCGTGTTTCTGAATTTTTTTCTTTTTTTCCTGGAGAATCCCTGTTTTCAAATCATGGCCAGCTCCCTCTAAGATGATGAAATTTAAGGTCACAGATATGTAGAGTCACCAGGTTTGGAAGAGAAAAATGTTTTATATCTAATAATTGAGGACCTCAGCAGTATGTCTCTGCTCTGTTTCAGCTCTATATGACAAGTTCTTTGGTGTGTGGTGCCAGATTTAGATGAAGCAGCTCTGCAGGTCCTTTGGGGACCAAGCTGAGTGATTCTGCCAGTGGTTTGCATCCCTGTTTTGGCAGGTAGTGTTGCCATTGACTTTTACGATAAAAACAAAGAAACCTGAGGTCAGTTTAGGAAGATAAACAGACATAAGCTGCTCCTCAGTTGTCATCTTAAAATGACTTCAGTAAGTTCAAATTCTGATGAAACAAACAGGTGTAAAGGTCCATGTGCTGAAAAATCAGTCTATGTTTTTTAATCCTATTTGTTGGCCAAATCAAAGTCACTGTTTCTCCACTGACTAAATTTGGACCAAAGAAGTTGCAGAACTGTATGGTCAGGGAACATGGCTCTTTCAGCAGGTGTGTACGCAGCACCATGTCCCAGGGTGATTTCCAGTGTTGCTGGCCACAGCTCTGTAGAAATTTGGAAATCACGGCTGCTACACACAACTCCTTTGAGGACTGATCACCATACTTCTAACATTACTAAACTGAAAGTACAAAAATATGGCAATTGGAGCTCTGGAAGGCAAGCGTACAACACTGTGACACTTCTTAATCATGGATGATTAAAAAGAAGGTATGCACTATTAGGAAATGCATCTTGTAAGTTTGGTATTAAATTTCAAATTCAATTAGATTTTGAGAAACATTTTCAACAGTATCTAAGCCACATAAGAGTGTATGAAAACTTTACTATATAAAGAAAAAGGAATGCTACTATATTACGTAGGTGGCACATAAAAACAAACATGCAACCTTCACATGAAGACCACACATTTTGTGCCATGTTTTCATTTAGTTTTGTAATCAGTCCAGTAAAGTCTTACTCAGTAGGGTGTATTAAAACATCAACAAGAGCTCCATGCTTTGGATTTGAAGTTAGTAAAGCTTTTCTTACTAAAAAGACTGCAAATATGAGGCCAAACCAAACAGCACCTTTGACAGAGACTGAAGAAGATTTTAAGTAAAAAATAAAATAATCGCCAAAGCAGCAGTGATTCCTTTCAATAGGATTAATATTTGATTAATTGGTACTTGCACTAAAAATGAGTATTTAATCACAGTTTGTTTGTTTCAGTTTTGGGGGAGTGTTTAATTTTTTGTTTGTTTGTGGGGGGTTGTGGGTTTTTTGGAGTTTGGGTTGGTTTTTGGGGGTTTTTTTGATTTACATAGGAGTAGTAAGAAGAGTATTACCCAGTGGAAGACCTGGAGAACCAAAGAGCTGCACAAGTTGAAAAGCAAATCCAAATGATAAGGGAAGTCCCAGAAAACAACATTTCATATCCACATCTTTCTTATCTTCAGGTTGTGAGGCCTCTGCTGGCTCAGGGTCATCTGCTTCATGCACATTTTCACTGCAGCTTGCCAATAAACTAGAATCTTCTAGATATTCAGAAACAACTTTAACAGAAGACAAAATATCTGGTTCGTTATTTGTAACCTCTGAAGAAACTTGTTCACTCTCGCCCTCTTTTGAGCAACAACAGGTAGTTGATAAAAAAGTTCTAGCTTGCTCCTCCTTCATCCTGGAAACTACACAAACCCTGCAGGAATATCTTGGCACAGGAGAAGATTGTCCTGAATTAATGTAAGAAATATCATGTAACAGAGCATCTGCATCTGGGGGGTGGGTAAAGAATAGGTTGCCTCAGTGCCACCGTAAGGTGCAGGATATTCCTTCAATGCACGGTCCTGTTCACATTCCTCTCCATGGTCCTTGCTTCGAAAGCTCTTTTGCTCTGCTTCCAAAACACTTTTTTGGAGAACATAATCTTTTATTGTTACTTCACTCCCTCCCTCTGTACTGCCAGCAATCTGTCTTGGTAGATTAAACTTTGGTGCCAAGTTGACAATTCTTCTGTACCTTTTCCTCTTCAATGTAACTGGTGTAGCATCATTTCTTGGAACTTCACTGGAACACTGCATGAAGGTGGCCCTGGCTTCCACAGGGGAATCAAGGTGCACTTCACCACCTGGAGATGCCGACAGACCATTACTTATTACATTGCCAGCCTCCTCTGTCACTGTTACCTGATGGTTTTCCTTTACCAATCCTTCACTTGACTGATAGCAATTTAGCAGGGTTGAACTGTTCATAGGAGTCTGTTTAGGTTTCCTCATTTTGGGGGGTCTTTGTTCACCTACAAATTTATCCTCAGACCAAGAAGAGTGAGAAACCTGTGTATCAAAGCTAAGCTGCAATTCCTCAGCAGGTAAATTAACTGAAAAAAAAGCCCAGGTATTAGAGCTATTCTCTTCTGCTCTTAATGCACCTTTGTCCTCTGTGTTATCATTAAGCATGTTATCATGCATGTTTGAACTGTAACTCTGAGAGTTTTCTTTTTCTTCATCATTTAAACTCAACTGCTTAGCTTCTATGTCAGGTTCACATGTAATTTGATGTGATCTGAGTTTGTTTTCTGTGCTTAATAGTGGCGTGTTATAATCTTCAGAGATGCCTTCTGTTTCCTGGATGGAATTTTTATCATTGCTTCTTTTTAGGAAACTGCTTCTGCAAAGATTTTCTTTGTGCCTTTGATTTGTTTCCTCATCATCAAATGCATTTTTGGTTAGCTTTTCAGTAGAAAAAGGCTTTACATCTATTAGAAGTGAACTGTCACTTTCTACAGGCAACTCACTTTTCAATGCACTGTTTGATGTTGTTGAGACCTCAGACACAGCAATGGGAAACCTTTCTCTCGAAACCACTGCAGCTTCTTTTAGGCTTTCATCATCACCATTAGGCTGCTCTTCACAAAGTGTTACTCGATCCTCTGGACTTTCACTGAATGTACACAATGATTTGCTGTTTTCTTCTTCAGAATCATCTTCTTCACTTTCTGATGTGTCCTGGTCATCTGGAACTGGATGATGAGCTGCTCCGCCTAACATTTTATTTGTAATTTCCATACTATTGCCCTTCATTTTTTTGTTTCTTTTTTGCTTTTTCCTCAGCTTTGCTTTTGTCAACAGGTGCCCAGGGTTCTTCTTCAAAATTGTCTTCCTATGTGAAAACAAAAAAAAAAAAGTAAAAGAAGAAGAAATAAATTCCAGTAATTATGTATTAGTTGTGTTCAATTTGAAGAATAGGTACTTTATGTTAATATGGTGATCAAACAGTCCATCCGCTTTTTAAAATAGATCAAATCTCAGATAAAGACTCCTATTGATTAAACAAATGTACACCTTACAATTCAAAACAATCTTGGATATTTAAACTTAGCCTTAAAAAAAGTATCACAAATCTTTGCAAGACCAAACAACATGTTTCTGGATGTCTTTCTAAATGTTTGAATAATAGATACTAAAGAGCTACTGCTATTCTGAAATGTCATTAAATGTCATGCTGAGCAGAAAGCTACTAAGTGGAGAATATAGTAAGAAAATTTAATCCATTACAAGTAAATAGACTATACTTAGATAAGCTGGACTCAAATTCAAAACATACTAATCAAAAATCTGAATAATGTAGAGTGACTACAGTGACTCTTGATATTTACTGCTCAATATATTATGTGTAGATGCATATGTATTTGGAAAAAATATTTCATATTTTATTAGCAGCAAAATAATACACTACAGAAAAACTAACACAGTTGTAGACAGTTATTTACAATTTATTCTGTAGCTCTTTTTCAGAACATCTGATTTTTTTTGTCTGCACTTTGCATTGAATTTAACAGATAGGAGCCCTAACAGTGACTTTGCTGAAATCTTGATGTTCGCCTGTCAGCCAGCTAACCCTGAAATCAACACATGTAAGAAAAAAGCAGTCCAGAAATCTAAATTCTCCCTATGCAACTCTTCAGAGAAAGATGCGATTTTCAAAGCTAAGTTTGACTGACAAATATGTGTATCAAAGATCTGCTCCTTTTCTGTAATTCTTCGCTTTGTTCAGGATGGTACTTCGCACAACACACTAAAGCAAACAAAGCAGTAGCTAGAAGAATTACAGGGTAAAATTAGTTATTTTCTAGGCATTTATATGTAATGCAAGCTGATTTAAGTGCTGTATTCTGAAATTCTTGAGAAACAAATTTTTAAAGAAGGGGTGACTAAGCATGTGAAGGGAAAGCCAGAGTCACTAGTAGGCAACCTGGGACCTAAAGGTCACCTATGGAAACCTACCCTTACCCTTTATCCATTCTTAAATTTATTCATTGTTAGTCTCACATAAATTCTTTCTAATTCAAACTCAACAAAGCAAAGCCTCCTAATTCTCCGAGTGTGAAGCACATCAGCAGCCTTCAGAATAGCCACAAAGTCACTTGACTGGAAAAGTATTCAAAAGTCTCGGTGCATTGATATTGCTGCAAACAAGCACTATGGATCTCCGAAAATATCTTGTTGGAAAGCACAAAAATTTTATTGCCCTATAACAGCATCCAGATGAGATACCCTACTAAGAAATAGGACTTCCTTCAAATGTTGGCATCTAAGTCCACTTGGTGAAAATTGACTGCCCCTTTTCCAAATCAGTGTATTTTCAATACAGCGCCCTATGGTTTAAGTGCAGATGTCTATACGGAAGGTGCTTGAAGTTAGCCAAGACAAATTCCACCCTGCTCACAATACATTCCCTACTCAGCAACATGCCGCCTTTCTCCTCAAAAAAGAAACACGGAATGTCAGGCAAATTTTTAGGATTGAAGAGATCTTATTTGTCTATTGAATTAAATTATATAAAAGTGAAGCATCTGTAATGGTAGTTGGAGACACTACTTTCACTTTCTATAGCCCAGATTTGTAGAAATCATATACTAATCACAGATAATGTCTTAAATCCTGACATTAACTTTCTTCTTCGGTGATGAAAATTCGTGACTTGAAAGTGGTTTTAGAAGAGGAAATTTTCTAAAGTTTTCAGAAGCATAAAACCCCTTACCAGTGAAATAGAAAATAATGTCCCATTTTTAATTGTTTTTAATGGAGGGGGGGAATAAATCGTCAGACTTGTGCAACAATGCCGAGAAGAATTTAGTATTGTACCTAAAGGCTGCCATAGCAACTCTGCAGAAATACTCTTGCTTGGCACTCACTTCTCCCAGGTGTGAATTTGTGCTGCTGCTGCTGGAAATGAACCTTATTACTGATTCAAGCATATTTCTGGTGCCTGACTCCTGACACATCTGACAGAAACTTTCTTAGGCTAGGACACCACACCAAAAGGTACTGTAGAATTGAGCCTTTCTCTTTTTTTCATTTCTGCAAAGAGGTCAGCACATTTATTTCCTCTCCTCACCATTAATTCTGAAACAGGAGGGAAAACCACACTGGACAGGGTTCACTGTAGAATGCAAGAACAGCAGAAATACATCCACCAAATAATGGGTGAAGAACCACCTGGATGATCCAGAGAAACTAGCAGCTGTAATTGCATTGAAATTGTTGCATGTAAAAATAACAATGACTGCAAATGTTGATGATTTAGCATACCTGCATATGACCTTCAATAGTGACACTCAACAGTTCATAATAAATGCAACAACTATTTCATTTCTGTGCTTTGGAAACAGAAGTTTTGCAGCAGCTCAGCAAAATTAGTTTTCTAAAGGTTCGGATTTGTTAAAGAAAGGACTAAGGCAAAAAGGAAAGTGATAGACTACTAAGTGCAGAATAATAAAATTTATTATTCTTCACTTTTCCAGACAACTGCTTTTTGCTAACTGATTCTAAGAAAATGCTACCCCAAAGAAACACTAACGCATCACAATGGCATAGCTAAAACTTTCCTGCTTGGGTTATACCCAGTATCACGTTAAGGTTTTTGCATCTAATGAAGCAAATTGTCTACGATTTGACTTTAGTTTTATCTTAGGTCCTCCTCTTCTAGTCCACCTAACATGCCTTTTGAGGAGTTTGCCTTATTGTAAAACCATATGGCACACAAACACCAAAAAAATTCAAGAACCAGCATGGAGATAGACTTCTCTTCTTTACAGGGGCATTTGCTAGCAATTGTTTTTAAACACATACAACACATGCAAAAAGGAAAAGAAAAAAGGTGCCATTTCAGTTTATATTTAAATTTTGCTGTATATTATGCATTAAAAACCCCTAATTAGTAATAAACAGACCTGAAAAAATGTAGTAGTAATTTTGGTGAAACAAGAATTAATTTTCTGTAACAACACTTTGAAATTTCTCAGCCTATCACTTTAGACAACATTCAAAGCTTTTTTGCCATAACTCTGTTACACGTGACTTCAAGGTTGTAACTCTCAGCTTGACTGGGAGTCAGTGCTCAGATGACTCTCTTTACTGGAGAAAAAAAATGCATTTTCATGATTGCTAAGGCAGAACATGCAAGGTAAATAATCTAAATAAGTTAGTCACATTTTGCTGAAAAATGGCAAAACCAGAAAAGAGTTAGTTATTTGCAGCTGTACAAACTTCAGTTCTAGCATACATCTAAGCTGATGTCTGCTCAAAAATGCCCATAGCCATTGCTGTAATGAAATATAGAGGAACCAATAAATTTAAAAAGCAACGCTATGTGACATTTAGCAATGAGGTAGGTGCTCTTTCAGATATGTATGTTATCACTAATGTTCAAAGTCTCTGGAGTGGGTTTTCAACATCAAAGTTATAGAGCTGCTTACATAAAATGGTATTTCCTGGGATACAATTCACCTTCTCTGCCTGGTAAGTCCAAGTGCACAGCTGAATTCCTTGTGACCTAACTTTACTTGAAATGGAAGTTATAATTTTGGAATAATAAAAAAAGTCATGGTACCAGCCTTTCTGTTACACATCTTGCCTGTAATACTGAAATGAGTGTCAGCATCATTGGGCTTCCTTAAAGGTGAAATCCCACACTGCCTTGTTTTTGCTGGCTCCACCACCCTCCTTGTGGGTGGTTTTACCTGCCTGAGTCAGCTTGAAAAGAAATCAAGTACTTGCTTGCTGTTGAGCTAATTTAACTCACCAAAGCAAAAAGTAAAATAAGCGTCTAGCTAACACAAAGGAAGTGGTTGGTGGAAGCAAGGTGATCGCTTTCAGTAGCAACGTTAGGTTACCTCACAGCCCATCTTGAGGAAATTTACCATAAATAATTTAAAGACATGTTACAGTGCTTCAAATTAATGCTCCCACCCCAAATCAGTAAAGATCCTACTAATTGGACTGAATCTAAACTAACTCAGTCTTTATTATTATTTGCCTCTCAACAGCATTGCCATCATAAAATATTATTTCACAACACTCAAAGAGCTACTCCAGTCTACAGGATTGCCTTCTCATCTCAAGGCTGAACAATGCTTCTCCCAGCCTCTCCTTGTATATCAAGTGCTCCAGCCCCTGGCCACCCTCTGCTCAACTCCAGTATGTGACATCTAATTTGTACCAGTGAGCTCAAGTATTGACATTCTCAACAAAGGCACCACAAACTAATCAGGTGAAAGACAAACTCATTTAAGCTCTGTACAGCTCAATTCCCTATAGAGCAGTAGAAAGTTAAACCATAGTTAGCTATCTTTACTCACAATAAAACCTGTCCTCACGACCTAGGACCAAAAAGGGCAGCATTATGGACATAATGCAAGTATTCATTATTAGAAACAAGAACTCGGTCTAGACTGCTGCAACAAAACAGAAACAGAATGAAACACAATGCTCTGTGTCTTCTGTGTACACATACATAGAATTCCATTTATACTCCTATATATAAAATGCAATTCTGCTGCACAGCCATAAGCAGTCTTCTAACTGCAGTCTTCATAAAGTGAAAACAGTTTTGAAATTTTATCAGGTATACTTCATTGACCATCTAGCACACATACCAAACAGATGCAAAAAGCTGCAAATGAAGCCCAAATATGTTCACCTGTCTTGCTTCAGGTAGAAGATCTAATGCCTATACTTCTGTTGCCAAGATCCCTGTAAAGCAGTGTATGCACCTTACAAGCAATACAGGAAAACTATCAGGAAAAATGCTAAATGGAGGAAAAGTAACGTAGTCAATCCACTCCTAAGTCAGGTTCATGAGCCTTCAGAAACTATTCATGGTTAAGAGCAAGATGTGGGATAAACTGTTCAGTAACTTCTTATAGACTATAATAACTTATAGTATAGGTTACCAAAACCTACGGCTGATGAGTAAAGAAAAAAAAATTGTTAGAAGTATCATGAGTAAAGTAACAGCCAAACAGCATTATAGGCCCATAACTAAGACTGATTTGTAAGTGATACAATAAACCCCTTAGAAATAAGCAAATGGTTATTCAGTCAGCTAAAGCAGCACTTCTTGGTCTGTTAGCAATTTAAGAAGAGAGTAAACAACATCCACAAAGAATTCATGCTTTTTAAAATCATTAGGGTTAGACAACATGCAAACACATGTTCCAAAAGTTTTGCTCATAAAATATTTTTCTACTATGTTTCCATGAAATTCTAGAATACTTACGGGATTAGTGTCAGGAAAATATTTAAAGAGGACAAGGAGGATGATCCACACAATTATAAAACAGTTACTCTGGTATCAGTTTGAGGGACCACAAAAGAAAAGCTGATTTCAATTAACAGCCCAGAAAAGAAAAATACTTAACATCACTAAAAAGACTGCAGGTACAACCGAAAAAAAAATCACTTCCTGGATACAATATATTCTGACTTGGCACAACCATGGTATTGTTGTCAGTAAGGTAGATATTAAATGGACTGACAGCCTACCTGAGAAATGAATAAGTGGCATTATCATTTAAAAGGAAACTGCAAAGGCCCATTCCAGATGCAATACTTCAATGCTTTTATTATCCTTGATCTAGAATGACATTGACAGTCTATCTCAAGCTAAAAACACCACACGCTGCTTCTCCATTATTACAGAAATAAATCAGATTAATTTGAGATGATCTGACCTTGAGAAACTCTCTACTTTATCATCTAAATACTTAAAAGACCAGCTATGTTTTCACATATTTTCCTGTGAACTCAAAATAAGCTGATTTACAGCTAATTAGCCTATAAAAAGAAAAAAAAAACCCAAATAATTGATGTACAAGTAGATTCTCACCTAGGAAATGATTACTACATAGCTTTAATCTCTGCTCTTGCTTTTATTTCAATTTTATGCACTGCATTTCACCACTATGTCTTCTTATTATTCTTTACTAGGAACTGTAATACATGTCTCTGTTCTTTTGTATGGAAACCCCTCAATTCTCAACATACACATAGTCATCTCCATGATGTGCAAGCACAGAGGGAAAACATTTCTTCCAGAAACCTTGACTGCTAGGAGGAAGCAGCAGTTAAACATAAAGGTATCACACATGAATGTGAAAATACAATAGTAACTTTTTTTTCTATTTCAGTAAAAATGAATCCTACTGGTCAGCTCAAAGAAGAAAATACCAACAAGAGTCTAAATTAGGTCAGGGAAGACAGACACAAAACAATCAAATATAAATGTTATGGGTCCTATCTCAGCTAGACAAAGCCTGGTTTTCTGTTACATATTAGCAGAGGAACAAAGAAACTCCCATCTCTGCAGAAGGTTTCAAGAGATGGATGACAAGAGACAAAATCTTGGCTTTCTTAAAGACAAAAAGCTTAAAAAAAAATTATGGAGCATGGCAAAACCCAAAGAGGACATGATTACAAGAACAGAAGACAGAATTCCTCACAGGAGATCATTTAACATCACATTAAAAAATAAAAATAAAGAAGTGTTACATGAGATTGTCGCAGTTTAACCCCAGACAGCAGCTCACTCGCTCCCCCCACGGCAGGATGGGGGAGAAATCAGAAAAGTGAGAAAATTTGTCAGTTGAGATAAAGACAGTTTAATTGGTAAAGCAAAAGCTGTGCACACAAGCAAAGCAAAACAAGGAATTCATTCCCTACTTCCCATGGGCAGGCAGGTGTTTAGCCATCTCCAGGAAAGCAGGGCTCCATCACGTGTAACAGTCACTTGGGAAAACAAACTCTGAAAGTCCTCCCCTTCGTTCTGCTTCCCCCAGCTTTATATGCTGAGCATGACATCATATGGTATGGAATATCCCTTTGGTCAGCTGGGGTCAGCTGTCCCAGCTGTGTCCCCTCCCAGCTGCTTGTGCACCCCCAGCCCACTGGCTGGGGGGGGGGGGGGAGAAGCAAAAAAAGGCCTTGCTCTGCTCAGCAATAGCTGAAACATGCCTGTGTTATGAACACTGTTTTCATCACAAATCCAAAATAGCCCCATACTAGCTGCTATGAAGAAAATTAACTATCCCAGCCAAAACCAGCAAATATGTCTTGTAGGGTTTGGTTTTGTGGGTTCCAGAGTGGGGGGTTTTTTTGTGTTTTGTTGGGTTTAGTTTTTTAATTTGTTCGTTTTTTTTTTTTCTTTTCCAAACAACAAAAGAACACGAAATCATCTGTCAAAGACAAGGCTGATGAAAACTTCTGATAATTCAGGAAGTAAACTAATCAAACAAGAAACAGCAGTCTAAATGAAGCATAAGAACAATTTTTTCTATAGCATCATGTAATCCTATACAGCTGATGTTAACTGGTCAGCTATATGAACCAAATTATCTATGTTCCGCAAATTAATTCTCATTTAAATTTCATGCTTAGAAGAGTACAATGTTAAAACTACAGCTGAGTATCTTACACTAGTCTGTTTCAATTTACTTACCAAACATTTCACTAGTTTGAAGTATGCAGCAGATACTTAGAATTTGCATTTATAACATTAAAGTTTTATGTATTAGTTACATTGAAAAAGAATTCTGACACTATTATAATTTCATGAAATATGATGAACTAGCAATTTACTAAAAATCTAAACCAACAGGAAACCTTCGCTCTAGGTACATTATTATCATTGACAGCCATATTGCATAAAAACTATGCCAGACAGTAAAAATTTTTAGATTCCCCAGTCTAACTAAACAGTGAGTTCTTACATTTCTGGTACACACTTTTTGACAAAACAAGCAATCTTCCTCATTTGTAAGGGAGCTGAAGAAATTAAATATCTGCATCATGTATTTCAAATCATCTTTTTATTATTTTTACATATAAACATTGTAGGGTACGAGGAACTTCTGTCTGAGTTATATGCATGACTGAAATATGAATATACCACGAAACAATTAAACAGTAATTCCATTGTGTTTTCATCTACCATGTCATGGTACTTACCTTGGAAAACAGATTTACAGATGAAGCAGTTTACAAGAAATGTTTGATATAGCGCCAAGTTACAAAGCATTCCTTTCTTGTTATATGTCCTTTGCAAACTGCAAGCGTATGATTGATCAACATGCTTTGCATATCAAAAATACTCACCATCCACCAATAATTTATTAAAAAAATAACACCCAAAAATGCCATACCATTTTAAAATGGTATGAAATCACATATTTAAATACAAATTTCAGTTAAAGAAAACTTAAGTAACAACTAAAAACTGAAGACAGAAGGTACCAAAAGATATCATAACATCAATTTTCAATAATCAGTCCTTTTTTGTCATACCTTAGGATACTCTGTGAATATTATATAAAGCCTCAATAAATTCTATCACTTAATTATGGCTTAAAGTAATATATAGTAAATAAAATGGGTCTTTCTAAAACCTTTTTATCTTCATCCCACTTGAAATACACTTTCATGTTTAAATATAAAAACTTCAGGATAACTAAACTACTACTGACCATTTACAATTATTTCCATGATTCTTTTGAGACATGGAAAAAGATAACCACGAAAACTAAAATACAGTCACATAATTGGTATGAATAATAGAGAATGAAGGAAGACAATAGGTGGAGAGATTCTTTTACATATATATATATATACACACACACACACATAATTCAATATAATAACAATCCATATGCTACTGAAACTTTTAAAATTATTTTTCAAATAATTAAAATGATTACTAGAACATGAAACTGCACACTTAAACTTTTATAATTAATAGACTCTCTTATGAAATGTTATTGCAGATATACATTAAATTGTACACATTTAGATTTGCACAATAGCTGTAGAACACCACAGAAAGATACGTCATTATATAACCGGATCTTCAACTTTCATGGTATTCAGACTTTCAAGATGAAGTAATTTTTATGGCCTATTCAAAAATTGTCTATAAGTTAAAAAAATTATGCTGGCTTTGGAATGTTCCTAATTCTGATGGCTATTACACCAAGTTAGTAACAAAAACCCATGAAAATTCTTTTAGCTACATACTCATGCTCTTGACAAAACCTCCTATTCAGGATTTACTCATTTAGTGTACAAGGAAACCAAACATAGTTAGACCTGAAGATAGGTTATTTTAGCTAGCAGGTTAGTAATAATACTCATCTGTATAAAAACATAAAAGCTTGAAAATAATAAAAACTGTTGCATTGAACTACTAAAACAACACTGAAGACAAATACGTTTTATTAATACAGCAAGTTGTTAGAAAGCAAGCAAAGTGAAAACTTACAAATTCATCATTTTTTAAGAGAAAAAGGGCAGTAAATAAGTCAATCTCCATGCTGGCTCATTCCTGTTTATGTTCTAACCAGATTACATTGGCTGTGCCAAAATTAGAGATGCAACATGGTTTTACAGAATTATATCCACTATTTATACTGAATTGATGTATCCCAGCTGTAGACTGGGACTTGGCAGCCTAATGCTTTAGTACTCCATTTTTATTTTAAGTGAAAGAAGTCGACTTAGAAAGATATACCTGTGAAATTTTGGGGGTTTAGTGTTAAAATTTAGGGGGTTTTATTCAGCACAAAAAAGTTGGTGGTGTGCACCCACCATCATTGTTTATATACTACCACTGAGAACAAACAAATAAAAAAATATTTCAGGTTACACACTTTAAGGCTGGTGAATACTGTATTGGCACAATGTTGCTTTAGCTGCCAGATGAGCTTCTGAGATAAAAACAAAACCTCTACATCCAAAACCAGAAAATACATGCCAGATAGAACAAAAGGACAATCCAGGACATAATTGTTAAAAAAAAAAAATCTCATAAAAGATATGGAGACTAAATGGCAATCATTAAAATTTGTTATTACATAAATAACCTCTTCTTCTGGGGCTTTAAAAAAAACTGCTCAACAGTTACTTGATATATGACAACCTCATTGTCTTAGGTTTACGAAGGAAGACTCTGCTGTACATGTCATACTATATTAAATATTTTACTAAAATCAAAGTTATTACAACTGTAACAAATATAGTTTTAAAAAACACTTACTGTACAATTTTATTTACATACAAGTCCATTAAAAGAACAACCTCCACAAGAAAATGGTCTTGAAATAGGCCTATTTAAAACACAGAAGATCCATTACTTTATTGGAGGTGATAATGTGTTTTAGAAGGGCAAGTAACAGATTTTTATTAACTGACTGGAACTGTGTTATCGGCTACTGGAAATACTGAAAGAATTCCATGAGTCTGTATTGCCTCCCCACCTATGTCTTCGCTGTAGAGGTGGCCTTTGTGTGTTTTTGTGGGGAGGTACCACTGAATTCATGACAATAGGTATGGATATTTGAAATTCATATCGTTCCAACATCTGAGCAATCTTCTCACGAGTGACCCCATGTTTATTCCTCCTATAAAAATAAAAATTTAAATAAATTGTCTGGTATGTTTATATGTTTACAGTCTTTTAAAAAAACCCCTCTAATTTCACAATGTTATTTCTCACTTTTCATATTTAAAATGTCACTTTTATTACACTGGATTCTCTCTCTCTCAGTATTCAACTTGTATTAAGGTTTATTCTAACAATTCACCACTGCATATACTAAATAACAGAAAACAATACAAATACAGAAAAGTGATGTTATTTACCAGGACTGTGTACCTAAATAATCCTAGAAGGACTTTGCTTTCTATTTATTAATTACATTTTACATGGTATACTAGCTAATGAGTAGAGGGATGAACAATATTGCAGACTATTACTTATGAAAGTGATGTTCCAACCAGCATTAAAAAAATGAAACTACATGGTTTAAAGACTTAATGACAGAATATTTTCTCATCAATAAATCTCTGTATAAAATAAGGAGCAATTGTAGTTTTGAACCAGAACAGCATGCTCATGAGACCTTTATATACTTGCTCCTACTGATACCTGCTGTAAATTCAGAAATGTACCAAAACACACATAAGGGAAGAGAGGCCATAAGTGTTCTATTTGTGCAGTGTTTAGTGAACAGCTACTTTCGGTGAGAACTTGGCCTATTAAGAACCTGAGACATTAGAGATTACATTGGAGTGTATCTGTCTCCTTAATATCTGTGGAATAGGATCTTAAAATCCACGTTAGCAGAAAATTTTGGTCTCTGCCAGGAAGAAAACCATGAGGCTCATGCACAAACTGAATGTCAAAGAATTGCCAGCACTGTAAAAGAACTGAATGTAAAGGAACAGATACAAAACAAACAAAACATTTCGATAGTGTAGACAAGCGCTGATAACCCAATATATTCTTATCACCAAGAAACCTTGTCCAAGCTGAATTATTTCCAAGTCATACCAATGGAGAATATATGCCTGCATCTTTGTGCTTTCTTCCAGGGACATAAGAGGCATGGGCCTCCTTACCAACTTGCTCAGTTCTATAGAGAAGAAACCAATACGGGGGATAAACAAGCTATACTGGAAAAAGGCTACTCTATACAGAAATATTTTAAAAGACTAACCTCCCCCACACGCCACCCCGAGTTTGTGCATATTATTACAACAAAGTACATATCAAGTTGATGAGGGTTTAAAGCATACTGTAGATAGCAGACTAGTTTCATATTCAGAATGGAAGAAGAATTAGTGATCTTGGAAGCATTCAGAATTATGCTGGCTTCTTAAGGTGTTATTTTATCAAATGGCTTTCTGGGAAGAAAAGGATGAAGTAGAACATTTCTCTATAGACACTCGTTCTTCCCTGAGACAACATCAGAAGCTAGAGTGATCATCACAAACAGCTCATTGTTTAAATGCTACTAATTTCCACATTGTGCTAAAGAAGTCCAGTGTGCTAAAGAAGTCCAGGAGCAGCAGCATGCTGAACTTACCAGTTAACAAGTCTTAACAGTTTTGGTTTTATTCATTAATATTAACAAGGTTAATGGTAGAGAAAAAAGCCAATCCCCTAGAAATATGGGGATTCTATAAAGCACGTGACTCTCATGACAGAAAAAAAACCTAAGAGGAAGTCCAAGTCCTTTCATGCCAAATGGTGGAAGCACAAAATTATTCAATATTTTCGGTATCTTAGTACTCCTAGAAAAAGATTACAGCCTCAAGGGCATAAAGTTCACATTCACCCACAACTGAATGGACTTGTGCATAACTTCATAAATGAGCAAGTACTTTTCCTTAAAGAACAAGGCAGGATAATAAGATCACCAACAGCAAAATCGCATCGAGCATAGAAATTAATTCATAAAAAAGGTAACAAAATACGCTGTATAGTGTCATTTAATACCAAGATCTCCACTTTAGGCTTGTCTTTACTCATCCTTTGGTGGCTTGGCTATCCTGAAAGAGCATAAAGCCATCTATCCTTAACCAATACAGACATACCAACAAAAGCTCCTAACAGACAGCTACGCTTTGGAAGTTGGCTTTGCTTGGAGGAACACAGAATCTCTTGATAAAAGCAAAGTTCTGACACTACGAAATGCTTCTACACTGGAAGAATCTTATATACCAATATACTGGCAAAGTAATCCTGCACAGACTTTACTACTTATAAGAATCAGCACAAGTTTGACAAAGTCAATACCAAATTGCAGTTTTATAATTACACTGAAGGAAAAAGGATTATATTAAACATATTTGCATTTCACTTCTGTGTGAAGTTAGACAGCAGGTAACTTTTTAAAAATTAAAACAACATTCGTCCCAAAATATAGATTATACATGGGATACATATTACTCCCTAAAAGCTTAAATCAAATGCATACTTTTTAAAAAAAAAGTTCTGTTTCCCAACTGACCATCTCCTTAGAAAGCATACAAACATGACAGAGGTTGTAATTTTTTCATCCAACCCTGATTAAACACTTAAAGAAAATAATAAAAAACATTCTTTCTCTTCTACCAGTGATTTTGCCACTCTTTTGTTCTCTCACCTGCATTTTTCAAGATTTTCTACAAAAGTTATCAAAGTACAAAATCCTTTACAGAAAGGTCTAAATGCTATGCAAGCAGTCTTGACCACTACCGCAAGGCATATATCTGTGGAGTCAAGATGTTTTCACAGAAGTTATGTGCACAAAATTAAACTAAAAGCAAATCACTCATGAGCGAGTCTAAAGATAATTTGTACCTCAAAGGCACACTGAAAGAAAAAGACACTGACATCTGTTTCACACTAAAACATCTGTCACATTCTTGAAATCAGGAATTCACAGCCCATGCTGACATAGAGAGCCTTTTCACAGATTTCTCAAACACACTATGCAGTGGCAGAAACAACCCTACAAAAATTATATATAGAAATCCACCTGACTTCTAGAATACTGGTATATTATATCAGTTGATGAAACTTACTAACAATCTAGACAGCACCACTAAAAACAGACAAATGACGACCATGTATCCAAAATACAAGAAAAGTCCTTTGCTAATTAAAGCAGGAGCTAGTGTATTTTTTATTCCAACTGCCAGAAACAAAGAGTCTTAAGTGATCCTGTTGAGGAGGGAATTAGAATGTATGACCCCAGATAATTAATAAAATTACCCAGATTTATTATTAGCATAGTATCTGCCCATATACTGCACAAAATGTTAAGCTCAAAATTCAAAAGGGGAACTCCAAAACTACAATAACATCTCTATCATTATCTATTTACCAAAACAGATGGATATGGAAAAAAAACACCCACCTTAAAAACTGAGCCCTCTTCCAAAGCAATTGAAAAACAAAATGAAACCTCACATCACCCCCTTTCCTAGACTCTCAAAAAAAAAAAAAGTTTCCAGACAACGGGCCTCTATTCAAATATTTTAAAGTAACCAGAGATACTAAAACATTTCTAGGAAGCTCCAAAGAACTGGTAGCAGCACTTCACAGTTCAAAGGTTTTCCTTTGGTTTTGGGAAAGATATAAACTTAACTCCTACAATTAACGACTAGACAATGAAATTCAACGTTAACAACACTTCATGTTTGTTTGTCCTGTAACCTGGTAAGACCACATAAAAACAAGAATTTTTTGGAAAATGAGTGTCTCATGGAAATCACACACTGAACATCTGAGAAATGTCTGATTACTAAGACAGCTTCCTAACTTGGCTGTGCTGCACCCCAAACTAGAAAAACTTACTAGAATTCATCCTACAAAGAGAGGACTCCATCTCTAAAAATAAGTTAGCTGTCACTTAAAAGCAAAATGGGGAAAACTTTAAAAGATGTATAAACAATAAAGTCCAAGTCAGTAATGTATTATACACACATCGTATATTGTAGAGGCTACTTTATGAAGCTGAAACAATTATAAGCTATCAGTTGGAACCATATAAAAGGGACAATCAGTGAGGGAACTCTTTGTGATCAACCACGAAAATATTACATTACATTTTAAGCAATGCAATATCCCTAAGTTGCTTGATACCTCATAGTTTCCTTAAGAAGATACATCTGAGACAAAAAGAGACATTAACCAGGAATAATAAGCAGCTTCCCAGGCAGTCTCACAACCCAAAAGTCCAATGACCTATGGTCCAACAGTACCCTAAGTCATTTCCTCTAAAGACTGGGGACAATTTCATAAAATCTTGCAATAGAATAAGCTAAAATATGGGCTTCCTTTTTAACCTTTGCTGATTTGTAATGGACTATTGTTCTTTGACACTGACACATCTATAAAAGTAGACAAAGCAAAGCACTTGTATTGATGCACTCTGCAAAATGCACAACTTCTGTCTTCTACCTATTCCTTTCCATGAGCATTTTCTAGTGACAAATTTCTCAGAATAATTATTCATTATAAGAGCAGCGATTCTTACAGGGATTAATCATTTTCCTATTCATGTCCAACAACATTTTACTAACAACTTTTTAGGCCACAAAGACAGAACCTCTATTTATTTGTCTGTTTGTTTATCCATAACACTTCCATTTAAAGGTACATCTCAAAATGCCTATTTAAATAAAATACATTTTATAGTAGTTAAGTATTTTTAAAAGATACTGAATAAAATATAATGTCCCACATATAGATTTATGTGTACATATTTATCTATCTCTATATATAAGTACAATTATTTCTGTACTATAAACCTTACTTTTCTAATTCTTCAGGATCAAACTTCCACCAAGTATCTGGCTCATGGAACTCCACTCTGTATCCCTTTTCTAGAGCCTGCAGCAAGCAAAGAAAAATGTGTGATATGTATATCATTATTACATAAAATGTAACAAAGTTTTTAGACCTGTTATAGACAGATGGAGTTAACTCTGCGGTGGCAGCATGCTGAATTACACTCACCCCAACATGTCTTAGCTTTCATTCCAGCCTAAACAGATTAGACCAAGTCAATCCTTAAATTGGTCTGAACTATTGCCATACCAAATACTGATTGTATTAATAAGCAGACTCTCTTCAGAAACTTCAGTAAGGAAAATGTTTCTGGACAAAACAGACCCAATTTATTACACGTGAAGGTAAGTTTGCAAAGTTCTAACAGGTGATATAATTACACAACAAAACCTACTGCTTCCACATAAGGCTTCATTTCCCAGGCTTGAATATTAGTGTTGTCTATTATAACTGGAGACTTTTTCTGATCCATTGCTTGCTTTGCTGCAATGAAAAATAGTGCAAGTTAATAAAAACCATGTAACTCAAATAAAATGGTAAATGTAAATAAATTGTTCCACATGTTTTTTTTTTTCACTAATCTAGTCTGACTGAAACACACTGTTGTAAGAAAAGGAACAAAAACACTGAAAGGTAGAGACAGGAATGGAAAGAAGCAGAAGCAAGAAGGTAAGAAAAATTAAGCAAAAGGTGTAAAAAACAGGTGGTGATGAATTGATGCAAGGGGGCAAATATGAAGCACAGAACACAGAAGTCAAAGCAACACAACAGTACTGCTCAAAGTCTGTGGCCTGCTGAGTACAGAGATTCTGGCATGAAACCATATCCTGGTTCCAGCTTTACCAGCCCTGTTGGATAACACATGGTGCATTCATAACTGAGACCTCTGGTAGGTATTGCAGTTCTTCTCCAACAAAATGCTAAGAAATAGGTGATCTTCACAGAAAGACATCAGATTTCTGAAATATTCTGCGATCTGTTGAAAAAAATTACAATTATGCTGTCTCTGCTTGAATAATGTTGGAACTCACTGGCCAATTTCTACCAAATCCAAAAGAGGGCAGAAGCTTCAGGAATAATAAGCTGCTTCCAAGTTCTACAAAACAGCAACTGGTAAAAAGGCACATCCAAATTATTATCGTAATTGATGGAAAGACAGACAGAGGACAGCCATGATGCAATTTGTTTGTAAAGAGACTTATGCAGCAGCATGCTTTTAACTTTGGAAGTGAATATACTCCTCCTTACCCAGCAGACTACAGTGCAGAACTGAGATTGGTTGGAGGAGTTTAGGGGACAAAACAGGCAAAACTGTTGGCTACCTGAGATTGATCAGCTCCACAGCACAGAAAACATTTTAATGTTATCCTGATGCCCAAAATGGTTATCTCCGTAAGCCCAAGACTGCTTTAGTCTTGATAAATCAATTAAGCATCTATCTCATGCCTAAACCTAAGTTTGATCTCGAGATCAGGCATTCTTCTAAATCCCTTACACAGTCCAGAAAGCATTCTCAGAGGACTCCTAACTCACATCACTAGGATTTGTTCCTGAAAAAAAACATTGCATAACCACTTTTTTTGAGCATATCTAGAGAATATGACTGACATTCAGCTTCTACATAATGCTACACAGGAGACTTACCCAAGGAAGTGAAAAACTCAAGTTTTATACCCTTATCAGCTTGATATCCGCCTACATTTTATACAAACCAGGACATCAGTTAAGAGATTCTTACCAGAAATTCAGAAGGAACTCCTGCAGAGGAGAGTACCTAGAGAGAGCACTTGAGCATCCCACTTTTGGGACAAATGGGATACCTTAATTTTCATTGTTTTAACTTCCTTCACCTTTTTATTTTGAAAGCAAAATCTCTGCCATTCTTTGCAGAAAGGGACACAACTCTTACATCTTTATAAAATAACTACTTTGTGCATGAATCATTAAATGAGGTTCTTATTGCAACCTGAAATTAAGCCAGATAGAGGACCATATTTTGAATTTACGGTTATCAGATTCATGAAGAAGATTCCTCAAGTCCTTCTACAACTGCTGTAAAGCATCTTACAATTCAAAGTAAGGCCCTTATAAAATCTATTCCTCCACTTCTTTGTGCCTCAGGTAGTTAGCAAAAACATAACAGTAATACCTTATCTATTTTACAGAAGCATTGTGAAGATTAATTCCATTAAAAAAAGAATCACCTGCTCTGAAGCTACACATTGAAGCCAATTAAAAAAAAAATAGTTCTAAGCAATACTAGCAATGGGAGCCAAAAATACATCAAGAATTTCACATTTCAAAATTCTTGCAGGAAAAGAGCAAGGACTCAGTTCTTCTTTTAAAAGATGCAGAAAAGGTGCAAAAGCAAAAAAAAAAAAGCATCATGGTTGCAAAGCAAAACTCTGAACCTTAGGAAATATCTAAATTATGGCTGGCTGTGTAGTGATTACAGGGCATATGTATTACCACACTGTCCTTAAATACGTGTTTGTACACTATTTCCTCCCATATACTTCTATCTCCTTCAGCACACGTGATAGACATGTTCTATAGTTGAATTGGGGGTATGTATCCGATCATCAGCATGACCCAAGCATTCCTCTCTTTTTTCTTATTTAAGTAATTATGAGATAAATAATGAGTAGTTCAGGATGACTGCAAAGGGAGAAAGATCATCTTTTGGTGAACGTCCTTGAACATCATCCCACGTCCCAAGTGGCTGCTTTGCACAATTTCAAAAGTTACAGGTATCATTTACAGAAGTGATATGAACTCATCTGAATATGAAGACAAGGAAAATTTATTCTGAATATATGAAGTCCAATTACTACTACATACACTGATGGAATATCTAAATTGCTAAGTTTGGCATACAAAATAGGGAGATGTTTTTAGCAACTGTGCCTTAGCTTGTCAATGAAAAATTCAGAATATAATACCACTAATGCTCACAGGAAAGTTAAGTTGATAAACTAGTTGAATGAACTGAAATATCTGAAGCTCAAAATACTAAAATAACACTCATACAAAAACACTTCCAAGAGAATTAATAATGTTCCATTAAACAAAGTTAAAATAGTATGCATAAAATGAAATGTGAGATGCACGATAAGTGTGAGGATTACAAAAACACATCTATTGAATACCTGCCCATTTAGTGAACACTGCTCAATCTGTACACTGAATGAAGCAGGGATCTAAAGGAAGAAAAGCCCTAAGTTATTGTAGGGAACTAGGGATTTATCTTGATGGAAATCAATCCATACAATGGGAAGAAATTAAATGAACAGGCTGGGAAGTAACTTTGTAGATAGAAGGGAAGAAAAAAGCAAAGATAAAATATATTCCAACAGAGCACTAAGAATTGATGGAAAAAACCACACAAAAAAAAAAGAAAAATATATTACCCTCGCTTCATTCACATCGCACAAATGATCTTTCTGAAACCTGAATCTAGAAAAGATGACTGGTAGGCTGACAGAAACAAGGAAAAAATCCTGAAATGTGCATTTCAGAAAAGATTTATAGAGGTAGCAAGAGAATAGCCAATTTTGTAAGGAAGATTATGAGACCATCATTAATTTAAAAAAGCTTGTGAAGAAAGATATTATATCTACAACCCACTTATATATTCTACCATTTTGTTTTAACTATGGATCTAAGTGCTAAGTGTGCTGATATAATACCTCAGATGAAGTTTTAAAGTAAAAAAGTTACTAATTAATTTTATTAGTCACTGTCAAAACCAAACTCAACAAAAACAGAGTTTAAAAAGCACATAAACCCCAACTCAAGCTGTCAAGTCAACAATGTTAAAAACACATCAAAGGCAGATAAAAGTTCCAGTAGAAGCAGCAGGATGAACTAAAATAGGAGACACTTAAGGCCACAAAAGTGAACTTAAAGCGCCTATAAACCCTGTAAGAGCGACACTTATTTCACAATTAAAGTTGCAGTGGCAGATTAATTCTAGTATTTTCATAATATTTCTGCACCTGACCTTACAACCTCCACATTAAATGTGTATGTGTTTTAGTATCAAGGGTATGTAATTCCCTCTCTCATAAACATCTGGGAGTTTGAAATTCTGTTCATCTCATTTTATTTTTTTTCCTCTAACTGGTCTTGTTTGTAACTATTTTTTTCTCATACTTTATATTAGAGATTCACTCCCTCACCAAAAATGGGGAAAGGATAATTTTAACAAAATAATTTACTAATTTATGAAGAGAGTAAATTTTTGCCTTCTCCATGATTCTGAGATAAGGATTATAAAGTTCTAGCTAAATATGTTGTCATATGAATATTAGCAAATATATAAATAAATAATGCAGCTGATATAATCTATATGAAACTTTAACCTAGACCTACTCATCAGACAAGAATCCCAACTTTCAGTATTACCATTTCCCTGAAGTTCTCATTTCACGTATTTCAAGAATCCACACACCAATGAAACCAAGAGCTTCTGAAGTACTTCACAGCACAGAGCTCTAGCTAGTCAAAGCAGGAGGTATAAATTGAGTACAAGTTCAACGCAAAGCTATTCCGGCAAATGTCTTGCAGTGGGGGTGTTCTATACAACACGGCACAGCTGTTCCTGTTCTTGCTATCAAAGTCACGGAATAACTAAATTATATACTGTTCTAGTTATCGAAACCACCATGCAACTAAGTGATACAGAACTAGAGAAATTTTAAGGTCTAGTCAAAAACAGCCGTAAGCCATTATCAAGTGACAATTGTGTGGCGGTCTTGTACTTGTGAAATGTTGAGCCCTCTCATCCATAAACTACTGCCTTACCAACTCTTCTGCTCCTTAGGCTCCTACTGGGAACTTCATTCAAAGTATTTATTACTGCTGCACTCCAACTTCAAAAGCACTCTTTAAAATTGATATTCTAATGATTGCTTTAAAAAAATTCCTTCCCTGTTCATACAGAAGTGTTCCCCAATGTATCATAAATTTTGCATTAGGGAGAAGAGGGAAGGAAAGGGGAGAATTTTTTTTCCTTGTCCCTCTGTATCTTTTGATGCAAAGAAGTAGTCCTCTAGACAAGAAGGAAGTTTCTGCTTGAGACACTGCAGCACAGAGAGTAATCTGCATGCAGAAGCAACAGAGGTGCTCAATTGTCCACCCCTTGGAACAGACCAAACAGAAAATGAAAACTGAAAGAGCAAGAATCTGTCTGCTACCCTTCTTACCCCTGGTGTCCACTTCTTTACCAACTAAACCCGACCTTTGGACACTGCTAGGTATTAAGAAAGATTAATTATTAAAGCTGCTAATCTACACAAGTGAACTAAAATCTTCCTCAGAAAAACTTGTTCATAAATTTTGGATGAGCCTCAGATCAAGAAACATACTGGAAAAAATAGGATATTCTGCTGGTGCCAGCATTAAAAAGGTTCAATTCTGCCATCAAGATACTATCAAGTGTAACAGATCAGCAGGTCACAGCACAAAGAAGAGAGTTTTTCTATTTTTAACTCTGAACCTTCCATAAATTCAAAATTCAATGCATATACATCAATTAAAATTTAAAGAATACTTTAGATAAATACTTCTATATACCCTATACTAAAATGCATACATACTCCTTTTCATATATAATATTAACACACACGCATGTTATGTGATACTTCTATTTTCTAAATATAAGCATAATCTAATAGGATTCCTCTTATGCATTGCATTCAAACCTCTCTTCTGGTTCCAGTCATGGGCATCACCAAGCTGAGCAGCATTATATGCATATCCATCTTGTTGACGAAAATAATCATCAGTGCTGAATACAACGCCATCACGACTTTGACCAAGCAGAATACTGTTAAACAAAGTAAAACACAAAATATTTTAACTTTTATTTTTCAGATAGAAAAAAAAAAGACATAGAAAAAAGAATACAGCTAAAATAAATTTAACTGTGCCCTATTTCTGAACTTCTTGCAAACTTCAAGCAGGTTTATAAAAGTACACTTACGTGTATTACCAATAATTCTAATCCAAATTAAAGCAATGCATTTCCCCCCTTTGTACTATTTCTGTATTTGTTCTTTCTTCTGCTCCACCCCCAAGAGATGTTTGTACCCATCTAATTTATGGTTATATTGCAACAAGTTCTAAGTACCTCATAACTATTTAATGTACTTACTAACATTTTCCACATCAATTCTCATTTGGAATTATGTCTAGAAACCAATCTGACCATGAGGAACCCGGATGCAGCTGAGAAATGAAATGGATGTTTAAATCCTTTTTCAGCACCTTAAACTCTCAGTATGCCCTCTTCTGACCTTTGCCCATGCTTCTTGCACATACAATGTGGGTTGAACAGGAACAGCAGAAGAAAACTATTAAAGTTTACAACAATTTCCCTATTTTCAGGAAAAAGTAAAAGGTCCCAATAAACTTCCAAGACTGTCCTACTAATGAAAGTCAGGATTACAGAAGAGTGTCCATATTCCTTCAAGATACTCTTCTCTGCCAGTTCTATGTCTTCTCCCCCAGTCCTGACTACACAGTCGTATTTGCCTCTGTTTTCTCATGAACTCTAGCACTCACCAGATCTATAAGCCACTGGAATTCATACTCAGAAGAAAGCAATCGTTTCCTCTTAATTGTTTTCTGGGTTACTTTTATGAAGCTTTAGCAGTTGAGCCTATTTAAGAAAAGGCCCAAAAGGTAATACATTAAAAGTGGCTAACCAGCAACGCACACCTCCCCTGGTTGAGCAGCAGTAAGCTGCTACATGGGCTACTGCACCTTCTAGAACTGTAGTTTCAGTCTAACAGATGACAAGAAATCTAAGATAGAAACTGAGATATGAGAAAATCATATCAGGAAATTAGATTGTTTTCCCCATGCACCCCTATAGCATTCATACTCTAGTGCCAACAGGGTGACAGGAAAGCCATGTATTTTACTATCCCTGCATGTATCACTTCAAATCAGGAGAAAAACACAATCACTTATCAAACCCCTTAAACCACTTGATAAGAGTGTTTTAGCTTGGTTTCCTAAGGCAATGTCATTCCACAGTGACTTCTGGGCATATAGACCAATTTCAACACAATCTGACAGAATATTCTCTCAAAAATACTATAAATTTTTATGGGGGGAAAATAGACAAAACACAACAAAACAAATTTCTAAGCAAATTGATAAAATAAGGAGATTCAAATTAAAATCCATAAAGATAAAAAAGAGAAAAATACTGCAATGCAAATTTTGCATTTATGCAGTCTTTTAGGCCTGTCATTTCCAAGCAACACAGATATTTTACTGGCTAGAAGTTTACTCCATTTGTAGGTCAGAATAAGTACATTACATTCTGCTTCTTGCACAGCTAACACTAAAGATTAAGGCAGAAATGTAAGTATACTTTAGCAAACAATAAAAGACACTGTGGTGAAGCCAATGAGGGTAAAAAAGGGAAATCAGATGGACACAGTTGCAATGTTTATTTTTGCTCTATGTTGTAATATTTTTATATTACTGGTAATATGTTTATTAATTACAGAAGTTATTGTAATGGATGATGTAGGAATACAACAAAAATCCATCAAGCTTTTCTAGAATTCTGTATTTGTATTGTCATGAAATGCCACAATCAAACCTTCTAGAAGCATCACAGAGCTGACTTTTGGATTTAGTTAATCCTAAATGTTGCCCAGGGATGCCAAAAACTACCTGTGAGTCAGAGAAACTGATAATAGCAAAGTTAGAGGGCATAATGAACCACTGGTTGATCAATAACATCAGAATCTCTGTGAAAACAGATTGACACTCATCCATCCCAAAGACCAATCCCCATTCTGCCAAATGTAAACTTTATTTTCAGAAAGTCCTTGGAAACTGGGATTTAAATTAAAACCCTGTAAAACAGTTAACAGTAAAATTCTGTTTAAAGTCTGATCTACAGAATAAGTGTGATTACAAAACCCCCTTGATTAATTTTGTTTACTATGGTATATTTAAATTTGAAAATAGAGAACAGCCAGTTAGTGCCACAGAGCATTTACAGCCCTTTGTAACACTCAGATATCACTGCCCTAAGGGAACTTAGGCAACTATTCTGGCTCAGAAATAGGCAATGTACCCAAAGGCTACAAAAATCCAAATGCACTACTGCTGAGGTGGCGGGAACAGAAAAGAACTGGCCAAATCCCAAATAATGTGGGGGAACAAATATATGCTAGTTCCAAGTTACCAAGCTTTCCTATATATATCAACAGGAAGAGTTACCAAAGTTTAATTCCTACACAAGGAATTTGCCATGTTTTGCCACCTGTCACCAACAACAGACCTGTTATGGACCATAGTTTGTATGGCATATTAACTTGCATTCCTACACATTTATTGTCCCAAACCTATGTTTCTTGGTATTTTTTGATTTAAAATACAGAGATCTTTAAAAAAAAAAAAAATCACATTACTGAGGACCACAAAAAACTCCTAATGATGCAACTGTCAAGTAACATGAACAAAGCTGCATACAAGATGTTTTTTCCTTCCTGCTCTTTCTTCCTTTTCCAGACTATTAAGGTTACCTATTTCAGAAAGCAAAGTATGATAGACCAAAAGTACAGCCAATTTTTTGGCCATTTTTTGATAATTATTTTTGTTAGAGCCTATGCCTTTTAACAGGATGTGTATTACACTGGTTTAGGAGAACACTAAAGGATTCAAAGCCTATTTTTATTCTAAGTAGATAAATACCACCAGTAAATCATACACCACACACAACAGTTTTTTTTTTCATATTTATTCCACTTGTATAAAATATTTAACAATAATTTATACTCATTCAGTTATTTGGTCATGACTGCACACATGGCCCTATTTTCTTATTTACAGTATACTACATTTGCCAATTTATAACGCTAGAAAAATTGGATCCATCTTCTAAACTCACCTTTTGTGTGCTGAATGTATATGCACACATATCTTAAAGAGTAAGGACCATCTGCCTTAACAAAAGAGATAGCAAATAGTAACCGGGATTCTTCTACTGGCTAAGTAGATAGACACACCCCTACAGCTCCTAGAAGTCTGACCATCAGGTTTCTGTAGGAACATACACGAACTGATGAATCAACACTAATGGAACATTCATTTTTATTTATATTTCTAGGAAATGACTCTGTTTCCTCAGTGTTCTGGAGAATATTTCACTTACTGAAATGCTTGTTATATCTTCCAAACATCATTAGTTGTAGCAAGAAACAAAATAACAAGGGTTCAGGAATCTTGCAAACCCATTAGCAAGGTTTATTCTTGAAATACTTTGTTATTATTCCTTGAAGTTCAGAATACACCACAATTCACTTATGAACCTATATAACTGATATAACAGATTTAATATAGTAAACTATGAAACTATGTAAGAATAATCCTATTCCTACAGAATGTAGGAATCTATTCCTACAGAATTTGGGAAGGCAAACTGACTACTAAAGAGGTCAGAGTAACAGAACCCTTACCCTATACATAACATACAAGCTACCAAAAAGCAATAAGTTTATGAACGGAAACTTGAATTATTACAGCAACGATTGTAGCCTGTTTCTAAATTGTGATGTTAAATCATATGCCATAACATTTTAAAGGCTTGACAATTACCTCCTTCAGAATTCATAGTATTTAAACTTGTAAACTTTAAACCACATACTTGTTGACCTCACATGGTACACTTCACGTACTTCTAATATGTATGTGAAAATAAAATTTATCACAGGCTCACAAACTAGGAAACAGAAACAACAAAAAACACATCTATGCAAAGAAAGCATCATTAGTATCTAAATCCACAAAGATGATATTCCACTTTTGAGAGATAGAGAAAGGAAAAAATAAGATAAATAAGATAAAGACAAGATAAATACATGATAAATACATCTCTTGCAAGAGTCAAGTTACAGATCAGCCAGCATCGATGTGCACATGCCTGAAATAGGTAGCAGTATTATCCAACTGCTGTAATCCAGCTTTTTCACCCTAAACTTTCCCTGCACTTGAACACCCACCTTTGAACATAGTAGTAGGACAGTGAAATCAAAGCAGATATAAAAATTAAAACAGCTCACCTACTTTTTCTAGACATGCTATCTGACCTAAAAGAAGATATTAGCTCAAGGTACAAAACTCATCTTGAAACCAAAATGCTTATTTTAACTAGTCAGCAAACCAATACACGTTTTTCCTAGTGCACTTGCGCATACACACACACACAAACAAATCCCACCTTACTTTTTCTTCAAAACTAACACGGTCCCCCAACTTGCATCCTGGTTAGCCTACTTTGATAGATGACTTTATAATACAGAAGATGCCTTTAGAATCTAATAATTCACCTATTTAAAATAGCTAACATATCACAGATGAGGAAAAAATAGACAATAATGAAATATCACTTTAAAATCTCTAGTATTACTAAGCTACTTAAATGCTACCTTAAAAGCTTTGCTTGTTACAATGCTTAAAGAAATACATAATTGCAAAAAAAAGCACACAAGTGTTCTACATTCAGTTACATATACTAACCCTAACTCTTCTATTCAGAAGATCGAGCTCTCAGCAAGAATAGCCCCAGATAAAGACAACTCTCTTTATATACTCCTGACAGTGGATTTAATTCAAAATGTACTTCTTAAATGACACCAATATTTGTTCTTTCAACCTCATTTAGCTGTTTTTAAGATTCATGTTCAGATATTTATGGAGGAATGGAAAATAGCAATTGCTGCCAAGTTCAGTAGCAAAATATCCTAAAAATCCAAGTCTCTTTTCTTGTAACTTTTTCCAGCTTTGTAAAATTGTATTATCATCTACTTCTAATTGTAGCAGATGTTTGTTAATTGGGCTAAAGAGATCATTGCCAGGTACCTGTCAGGCCAAAGTGTTTTAGAAAATTTCTAACTAAATGATCAACACTTACAAAACCAAGGCAGAATACAACATTTTTACCATGTTTTGTTTTTACAAGCTTTTCTCTGAGAAGCTTTGGATTGTGGAAGTGAAATGTAACAAAGTACATGTGTTTGTTTTCCCTGCATTTTCATTTTTAAATCCGCTCAAGCTTCTTGGCTTCGTTGGATAGGAATAGGAAAACAAAACTGGAAAAAGATTGATAAAGACATAGGAACTTGAATAAGCCTCAGGAGGCTGGGAATGTCTAGGTCAAGTGAACACAGGAAATAAATTGAGGAGATGAGGAGAGCTCCCCAAAGACCAGGAAGCTGCTAACATTATGCTTATATTTAAGGTAAGTAAAGACAAAACCCAAGGAACTAAATGCTGCTCAACCCCACCTAGACTCAGTTCCTGGAAAGACAACAGAGTGCATCCTCTCGGAATCTATTTCCAAACATGTGAAGGAACTGAAGGTAATCAGGAATAGTCAATGTGGATTTAGCAACAGACAAATCATTCTTTACCGACCAGAATGCACTCTTTGACAAAAAAACTGTCATTGAGGAGAGGACAGAGTGATGAATGTAGCACACTTCAAAATTATCAAGGCTTCTGAAATCATCTCCCAGTCAGTAACAAGCAGAGTACAGCAAGGGATGACAGCGGGACCATTTTTTTCAGTATCTTCATCACTAACCTGGATGACAAGGCAGAGAATGTGCAGATGACACCAAATTAGTAATGATGCTCCACATACTGGACAGTACTGCTTCTGTCCAGAAGGGCACTGAGAAAACTTGAGCACTGGGCTAAGCAAAACATCATGAAGCTCAAGAAGGAAAAGAGCCAAGTTCTGCAACTGGTGAAAAAGAAACCTAAGCATCAGTACAGAAGGGAAAGTAACTGGTTGAGCAGCCCTGCTGAAGATCTGAGGATAACAGTGGACATTAAACTGGAAATGAGCAAATGGTGTGCTCTCATCAAAAGAAGAGTATCATCCACATCCTACCTCGCTACTGAGCGGTCAATTCTGAAATACCGTGTCTGGCTTGGGGCTCAAAAGACATGCTGAAAACCATGAAAGGGCAGAAGAGACGGCTACCAAGATGGATAAGGGCATACAACCTATGGGGAGAGGTTAATAGCAGCTGGGCTTGTTTAATCTGGCAATGAAGACAGTAAAAGGCCATCTGATATTAGCCTTTTACAGTGAATAAGCCTATCCCCTTACCCGAAGGGAAGCTGCAAAGATGATGAGGCAGATTCTACCAGATAACAGCAGATGTTATAAAACCGGAGAACACATGCAAATAATGGCTTGCGAACTTCAGTTTGGAGATTAGGAAGAACTTCCTTACTAGGAGGGTAGTACTGCACCAGAAAAGTTTGGAGAGACTGTGGAATCTCTGTATTTGTAGGTTTTTCAAGATCAGGCTAGACAAAGACACAGATGATCTGATCCAACCATGGTGACAGATCTGCTCCAAGCAGAACGATGGTCTAGTTGACCTCTACTAGCCTCTTCCAAAAAACACGCCTTTGATCCAGGTAGTTGGGATGGAAGTGTCAAAACAATACAGACTCCAGTGAAAGATTCAAGACAGGCATGGGTCAAGTTTGAAAGCAAACCCCTACTTTGCACAAAACCCAGACAGGAATTCAAGATTTCTGGGTCTCACTACTGCTGTGCTGTCATTTCATACTTGGGAACCCCACTTGCAAGATGCATCTCATTCCCTTCTAGTGCTGATCCACACAGATGATATCAATTTTCTGCTTTTCCTTCAAAGCCATTTTGCTAGCACAAAAAAGAGGTTTGTCTGCAGGTGGTAAAGATGCCAACCCTGCAAACATACTTGTGGGTAGTAATATGACATCAGAAGACTGTATTTGCTGTCCTAGTCTACATTGCAGAATTATACGATGTTTCACAGAAAGACATATTCAATGTCATTAAGAATAAGACTTAATTAATAATACATCTATTTTCCCCATTGGCAGCCATTAACTCTGGGATTTTTTTGTCCTAAGATCCTGAGACATGATTTCATGGGAATTAACAATTGCAACCAAGTATTGGACATATGAAACTGCATATAATTGAATAAACTGAAAACCAAGTCCCACGCAGTTCAAGGTCTGAACCCAAATGTAGAGACTGTTCTTAACCTTGATCTTATAGTGCCCACATTCCCATCTGTTTAATAAAATCAGTAATTGGTCTCACTAGCAAGAGACTAAAAAAGCATGAATATATGTTAATACAAACCTGCAGATATTTAGAATTTTTCAGATAATATGAATAATATATTTGAAGAAATATTCAAAGATAATTCAGCACACCAAACATGGAAAACAAAATATCCGATATCTTCACATTAAGTATTATCCAATTCCTGCACTGAATGAGGCAGCATTTTTTCCACAGGGTTATGTTTTAAACTTTTCCATGTTGCTTTCATATAGTAAAGGAATTACTGCAATAATAGACATGCAAGTGCAGCTTCAAAAATGCAGGTTGACAAAATAGAGCAACCAATAACCAGAAAAATATTATAGTTAAAATTACACAAGCGTGTAAGCCAGAAATTTCTAATAGGTATTTTTCTACGATACAGATATCACCGTCTCCTAAATACCAGGAAAAAAACCCAAACAGCAAGGTTACTCCTTTATAGAAAAAACAAGGAGGAATGTGATCACTGTATCTATTTCATAGACTCTTAGCATACAACAGAAGATAACCAAAGAAGACATCCCATTTGTGATGTATAGTTTCTGGATGAAGCTCAAGAAGTAAGTACTGATATAGTAACTTTTTTTTTTTGGTATGCAAGAGAAACATATTTTCACTTAATACAGATAGTGTCTGTGCTCTATGTCAACTTATGTGTTGAGGAGGGAATGAGATTATGTGCAGTTTCATCAACACACTGCAAACAAACTAAGTATTTTCAGAATTGCAAAATTCTTCTAATGGTCTTTGAAGATTTTTGCATGGGCTTAAAAAAGTACTTCTGGTTCAGTCAAATTAATACTGTTAGATTTGATGGAAGATTTTTTTAATGAAGGAATTTAAAAATAAAAAAGAGAGGAAGACCATCCCATACTAGTACACCTGAAAGTTTCAGAATAAGAGATTATGCAATTTAATGGATACAGAACATTTTAAAGTTAACACAAAACAGCTCCTGTTCATCAAAACTCTGAGGGAGACAAAAAAAAAGAAGTAAATATTTTCTATATTTAATGTCGTATGTCCTCATTAAGTAAAAATTACTGCACTTTAATAGCCCAATTTACAAATACCAAAGTTTGCCAAGTGCTTACAGATAATTTATTTTTAATTCTTTAAAAATTTTGATTTGAATAACTTTAACTTCCTAAACTTTAACTCTTTACTTACCGAGAAAGTGTTGATTTCCCTGAACCAGGTAAGCCTCTTAAGATTAGGAGCACTTTCTGTGAAGAACCAAGTCTTTCTTCAGGTAACTGCAAAGAAGAAAACCTGTGCATTCCCTCTGTATTGTCAGCTTTTGGATTCTTCCAACACTCTTCTCTGGTTTCACAGAAACCATTATTTTGGAGTCCATTCTGGTCATTATTTCCATTTCTGAAGACCTGAGTAGTATGGATATCAATATGACCAGCACAGTCAGTACTGTGATCAAGCAATGGGCCATGACAGTTGGTATCAGTATTTCCATGATAACCATGATAATTTGCATAAGAAAGTTCACCATTATGAGAAGGGTTTTGTGGTGGAGAATTACGTATCTGAAAATGAGACTGATGGTCGAATCTAGGAGGAAGAGGTCCCTGAGGTACTATGAAAGACTCTGTTGATTGCCACGCAGGTCTGAATTCAGGCACTGAGTAGTTCCAGTATTTAGAATCTACTTGTCCATTAAAGGTATTTTCAGTTTTACAGACACTTGTTTCCATGACAGTCTGCTGCTCATTGCTTGTTTTCTGACTGTTCTGTTCCTCAAAGAAACACTGTCCATTCTCATAAAATGGTTGTGGGCTGCTCAACAATAGGCGTTGATAATCCTCTTGTGAGGTTTGACTACAGTTATATGGAGAGTATTGTTCCTGAGAAGCTTCAGTTTCTTTCTCCTGAAAATTAGTGTCTAAATTTTCATTTTCCAGCTGTTGAATTTCTTTATAGAACTGATCCAGTTCATCATCTATTTTTGGTACAGCAGAAGAAACTGTCTGCATCTTCTTTGCCTCCTTTCTTTTAGCTCTGTTTTCATGCAATTCATTCTGGTCTCCCCCACTGCTTCTACATTCATCACAGCTCCTGGATTTGTCCTGTTTGTTGGTTTTGGGAGGCTTGTAAATCGGCCCAATAAACTCTTTGCTTGTAAAAAACTCTTCATCTGATGCATTTCTATTTACTGAGAATGATGAACTGCTATTTTTAATATATTCTTCACCAGCATCATTTGTAATAAAAGGGCCTTTCTTTTCTTCAACTTTAGTGTCATTTATTGATCCAAATGGATGATTTACATTCTGCACAATTTCTGAATCAATTGACTGACTCAGCATCAGATTATATTCAGGGAGCACTTCATTCAGTGTTCCCAAGACGTCACTAGGTATTTTCTCTTGCTTCTGCATTTCATCTTGCTCTTGGTTATCTGAGGCATTCACTGGTATCAAATCATTTGATGATCTCTCAGCATCCTCTTGAATACCTTGTCTATCATCAGAGAGTTTCTCATAAGCCCCTTCTGTGGACTTCATTTTTTTAGACCATGGTTCAATTGTGATTTCATCCTGACACTCCAAGAGCCTTACTCTACTTTCAGCATGAAGCATCTTAGAAAAAAAATAATACATTATCAGCATGCACATTTTTAAAGTAAAATATTAAAAAAGCAGAAGTTATAGAGGCCTACAACATGCATCCTCAAACCCTCCACAGTTGGAACCAAAACATACTCAACCAGGAGAAAAGCAGACATGACCTACCAGAAGTATTGTTTAAACAAAATTGCCACATTATTGCACATCTTTAGCAAAGAACTAAATCAGTGTTGTACCAGTCTAGCAGTCACATTTTATGATATACCTCAAATAATCTACAAATCACATTTTTTAAATGTGAATATTTGAAAAATTAATTACACCAACAACCTCTCTTCTCTACTGACCTATGTCAATCTACCAAGTGTTATAGATCTCTTTCACAGCATAAACATGCCAATTTCCAATGCACAAACTGATGCCTGATATCACTACTAACATGATGACCAAAAATGCAAATACTTCAATCACAAGGATTATTTTCTATGACATGAACTGAACTCAACTAATTAAAAACACCAATCAAACAGATGCTAGATGCTAGATTTATAATTTGGTACTAGTCAAATAAGACTTAAAATTAAATCTGCACTCTGTTATTATGTTTCTGATTTTGGAACAACTAAAGACATTTGTTAGGGACCGAGACCACTTGGTTGCATGTGTTTTAAAAATAAACATAAAAAAAGTAATCCCTGCCCAGACTGCATTCTAAGAATAAGCCAATAACCTCCAGAAAGATTCAGAGATTAGAGCAATTAAAACCAAAGCAAGATGGCATTGACCACCATGATGCGCAGTCATCCCACTATCCATTGAACTATTAGTTAGAACTACTTGGATTTTCCTTTGCGTTCCAGATGTCTAGCTAGAATAAAACAAAAAGCAATAGCCATTTTATTATAAATCAATGTCAAGTAGTTTATTCAGCAAATACCCTCCCCCTAAACAAATGCAATACCAAAACAAGAACGAACGTATTTTTCCTAGTGGAGGGTTTATTCTACTGCTTTCTGTGAACATTTAAAACTTCTAGAAGTAAATAAGAATGTCACGCGCTCTTCATTCTGGACAAGAAATTAAGTTTTTTTCTTTATCTGAAGAGGAACTGTAGGTAGTATTAAGGGAAGATTTGTAAGTAACATTTATTGTCTCATATTCACTTGCAAATTGACAAGAAAAGGTGTTACTCTGGGCACCTTCTCATTGACTATCCAAATGTAATGTAAATTAGAAAGACAGTTTGACATTATATGAATTGTGGACTCTATCCCCCATCTATCAAAAAATTTTACTCTACCTCCACTCAAAAAAAGGATTCGGAAAATAAAGTTTCTTTACTAGCTTCTATGTCCTCATCTGTCTTCTGGAATGGTGTTTAAGCAGATCCCATATTCTGATACGGAATGAAAACAGAGAGCATATGAACACTTGCTGCACAACAATACCTCTAATGATGGAGGATGCTGTTCTGTGACAGTCCCACACGGGAATATCCTTTCTTGCTAATCTTTAACAGACTTTATCTGGCTATCCTTTAGGACAATGAAGTATCTCCAACCACACATTCTTGGGGAGGACAGAGCAAGTACGTACTGACAAAGTGCAAATCGATGTGAAAGTCTTGCTTCTTTAACAGGATAGTCATAGGCCTGTCACATTTCCGTTAATAACTGGTTGTAAACATTGAACCTGAGCTGCCATACATGAGTCACCAGGATAGCACTTGCAACACCAAAATAACACTTTCACTAACCTGCCAAACATCCAGAAGACTCAAACAAGTCTTAATGCCTTAAGCTCCACCTGTAGGATAGATTTCCAAATGGAAAAAGGTGTACGTGGCAGAACTTACAGGAGGGGGAACTGACCGGCTTTACTTGCGTGACCACCTCTTTCCAAGTACGGAGGTGACGAAGCATTTAGGCCAGCGTCCCTCCCGCAGAGCCAGGCCACACACCAGCGGCAGGCGCTGCTCCCGCA
>NW_010111220.1:0-3717 GCF_000699245.1 Pterocles gutturalis
TTTTCTTTCTTAAATTCCTTTTTTTCTTTTTAAATTCCTTTTTTCTTAAATTTATTTTTTTAAGTTTCTTTTTTCTTTTAAAATTTTTTTCTTTTTTAATTTTTTTAAACATTTTTAATTTTTTTTTTTTCTCTTATTTCCTTTCAGAATTCAGAAGGGCTCGTGGCAATGCAGGTAAAACAATATATTGACTTATGTTTGGACTCAACGGCTTCAAATCTCTTGACTACTTCAGAAGCCATGCTGAGCACGGAGTGCTTTGTGAGCAGCAAATGCCTTTCGCTCCAGCGAAACGGAGGTGCTGAGCACGGAGTGCCTTGTGAGCGGCAAATGCCTTTCGCTCCAGCGAAACGGAGATATTTCCCTTGGCACTGAAATATTTGAAATTTCTGGTGTAGTTTGGACGGCTGAATGCATCCTTCTTCGTTCCAGGCTTAGAAATCTTTCTAGACTGGCTGTAGGGAGATTTTCAGAACGAAATGCCGTACAGCACAGCTTCCTTCTCGCGTTATTTGTTTTCGAGGAGTGTTTGTAACGCCCCAAATACTTATTTGTTGTAGACGACATCATGGTCGATGAGGACACGGCCCATCCAAACTTGTCTATTGCTGCGGACAGGAAGAGTTTTACGTATAAATCCCAGGTGCAGAAAGTGACTCAAAACGAAGGGAGTTTCGACTCGTCTGTCTGCGTGCTGGGCTCGGAAGGTTTCTCCTCTGGGAAACATTATTGGGAGGTGGATGTCGAAAAAAGCAACGACTGGGATCTGGGAGTAGCCAGAAAATCCGCTCCGAGGAAAGGAATAATGTATCTGTCCCCTAAAGAGGGATTCTGGGCTCTGGGCTTCAGTTTTAAAGTTTACTGGGCAAGAACCGAGCCATTGACGCGGTTAGCAGTGCAGAAAAATCCCAGGAAAGTCGGGATTTACCTTAATTGTGAAGAGAAAATTTTGATTTTTTTCAATGCTACGGACATGTCCGTGCTGTTCACTTTTAAAGACTGCACATTCTCCGAAAAATTGTATCCCTTCTTTAAAAACTCACACAAGGAATCAACCCTAAGAATTTGTTCGGTTAAAGAAGAATAATTTTATTTTTTTTTCTTAATACGGCGATTTTGTTGCGAAATTCAAGATGATGCCATTTTCTTAGACAAATTTAATGCTTAATTGCAATTTATGCGCTACACATTCTTGATCACATTCAGGGTTATGTGTAGTTCAATACCTTAAATTAAAATATTTTCCTTTCCCCCACTCTTTTCTGTACATATTTTGTCCAATACTCATGGACACGAGCTGTCCCATGCCGTGATTTGATAAATGTTGTGTTTATCTCAAGAAGTAGAGTCTTTTTTATTTTTGGGAAAAGAATTTCAGTCCTTACAATGCATTTCAGTGATGATCTTTTTCACCCCGTAGAGGTAACCTCTCTCCATGACTCTTCTGGGCGGAATTCTCAAAATTTTAGAGGGGAAAAAAAAAAAAAAATTATTGGGTGGAGAACACACCATCTGTGCTTGAAGAAGAGTCCGAAAGGCAACGTAAATTGACTTAACGCTTTGTGGCAGAGTCTTCTATGCTCTATTTATGCCCCACCAGAGCTGTCTGCTCCACAAGATCTTCTGAATCCTAACCTTTTGCTGGGTAAAATGCAATTTTCCTGCCTAAATACAGACATACACGATTCTTTAGGGCATCCAACACATCTACATGGGGTTGGTGGCACAGCACACTGGGACGTGCGTCTTTCTGAAGCGGCAGCTGGAGAACCCCTGAGGCAGAAATCATAGAATCATAGAATCAAGAAGGTTGGAAAAGACCTCAAGGATCAAGTCCAACCATCAACCCAACACCACCCAACCCATGTCCCCAAGCCCCACATCGACACGTTTCTTGACCCCCTCCAGGGATGGTGACTCCACCATGTCCCTGGGCAGCCTGTTCCAACATCTGATCGCTCTTTCCATGAAAATTTTTTTTTCTAATATCCAGCCTCAACCTTCCCTAAATGACGGTAGACGCTGACAGATCCATGTTTCCAGGCTGTCAGGGTTATTTTCTGGGAACCGTCCGTATTTCTCTGGAATTTAAGCTTTTGTCCAGAGCGTCATGGAGATGGAAGATATTTTATTCCTTTATTTTTGCATTGGTGATCTCAGGGTTACAGCCACATTTCTGCAGGGGGTGTAGATATCGGTGGAGCCTGCTTGAATGCCCATCTTGCTTTTCAACGAGCGCCACCGGTAAATTTCGAGTCAATTTTTATTGCGTTAATATTCCACCTCCACCGTCTCTTGACACAAACATCTCACGATAGGGAAGACAAGTGCCACCATGCTGAATGTCCCCCCGCCCCCACTTCCTCCAGCTTTATACGCCCATTGTGATGTCATGCGGTGCGGAATATCCCATTGGTCAGTTGGGGTCAGCTGTCCCAGTTGTGTCCCCTCCCAGCTTCTCGTGCACCCCCAGCCTACTTGCTGGTGGCGTGGGGTGAGGAGCAGAAAAGACCTTGACTCTGTGAGCACTGCTCAGCAACAGCTCATAATTCGATCGGTATATATCATTTTTTTGTATAAAACTTGAAATTTACATTAATATTCTTCCCGGGAAACTCTTCCAATGGATTAATGAGTCAAAAATGGATACACAACAAATCCAACAAATATTGAAATAAATCTGTTTTTCTTTAGTCCAGGTAAAATGAAATAAAATTGCAATATTTGACAAATCTGAGTTTTTACAAAATTAATTCTTAGTACAAGATGAATCCCTAAGAAGCATTTCAGAGACTGTTTCTTTCTTGACCACAGTTTTAAAAAAAAAAATTACTTTTTTTTTCCTTCCTCTCCGCTTTCACATCCTCTGCGTTTCACTACATCACTAATTTATTTAATAATTTCCTGCGGAACGATGTCACAGAGAGGGTAAGGTGTTTTTAGCGCTTACAGGGCGCACTCCCAACCATTTCCCATCGGAGCCTGGGCTGAAGAACGGGTACAGATTCCCCGAAATCTCAAAAGAGAAACACTCCAGAAGGCATTTTTCTTCAACATCAAAAAACGAAATCTCATCACGTTCCTGATCCAGGAGAACACCTACCACGCCGCAGGGCTTGCAATATCTTACGTCCTTCCCACCGGTCGAGCTGTATTCTCCCTGAGAAAACTGCAGGCTGAGGAAATTCCCTTTTGGGAAAGTATTCGTCGTGTTGCTGCTCCTTAGAGTATTTCTGATTTCTTCACACACCACGCCCAGCTCCCACTCTGGTTTATCCCCCACCTCCACTTCCCAGTAATGTTTTTTTCCCGAAAATCCTTCGGTAGCTAGCGCCATGGCTTTGGGTGGGTTCTCCTTCTGGGTGGAGGACATGACTCTGGTTTTTTCCGTAATGGTGAGGCTGGGATGTTTGAAGTTCTCATCCAGAGTGATATTAACTTGAGAAATGATGAAAAAAAAAAAAAACCCAAAACACAAAAAAATACAAAGAAAGAAGAAAAAATATAAAGCACCAAATTATTTCTCATTTTGGGTAAATAATAAAGTAATCTGAAAGGAAGTGAATAAAGGAGAGAAATTATAAAATAATAAAAGTAATAATGATAATAATGATAACAATAATGATAATAATGAAAATAATAATGAAAATAATCTGAAAGGAAGTGAATAAAGGAGATGAAATTATAAAATAATAACAGTAATAATGATAAAGATAA
>NW_010111221.1:0-367 GCF_000699245.1 Pterocles gutturalis
GCCACTGAAACCTCAAGCTGCACAATAGGGATTCCTACAGGTACATGAAAACTATTTGTGTAAAGTGGCCTGGAAACCCTCAAGATCCCTCTGACTCGTTCACGATAAATTCTTTAATACCAATGCAGTAATAAGATCTCATCTTGAGTAGAGGTAAATGTCAATGTCTTGTAATGGCTTAAATCCAAAAGTCACAGAATCACAGAATCCCAGAATGGTTTGGGTTGGCAGGGACCTTAAAGGTCATCTCATTCCACTCCGCTGCCATGGGCAGGGACACCTCCCACCAGTCCAGGTTGCTCAGCGCCTCATCCAGCCTGGCCTTGCAGGTTTAGCCCTCAGCCTGTCCTGGCGTGGGCTCGGAGGC
>NW_010111221.1:687-37199 GCF_000699245.1 Pterocles gutturalis
TGGGGTCTCATGAGAGCAGAGTAGAGGAGCAGAGTCGCCTCCTTCGACCTTCTGGCCACACTTCTCTTGATGCAGCCCATGATCTGGTTGGCCTTCTGGGTCTCCAGTGAAAAGAATGTCAACAGAGGCAGGGTAGAAACTTGGGAGAGCTGCAGATGATGGGATGATCCTACAGGCCTTCAACTCAAAAGAGCCACAAAGAAGGAAAAAAAGCATGCAAGGGAAAATAATAAACTAAGAAAGGAAAAAACCCCAGTGAGACTACTCTCATCATCAGCAAGTATTCCAAATCCTGGTGAGATGCCAAAACAGCTGCCTGAACTAAGTCCTCCCCTCTCAGAACCCAATGGAGCCCTAAGCCAGTCTGGAAACTGGTCTAGAACCAGCAAGCAAGCTAGAACATAGTCTAGAACCATAAAGATATCTAGAATGATGTCTAGAATGGCATCGGGAGTCATAAAGTGCCCTAGAATCAGCTCTAGAATTAGATCTATAATAATAAAGTGATCTAGAATGGGCTCTAGAATGATAAAGCTATCTAGAGTGAGATCTAGAACCTGATCTAGACCCAACAATTGAGCTAGAACCCATTATAGCACCATGTATGTATCTAGAACCTGATCTAGACCCAACAAGCGAGCTATAACGTTCTCTAGAACCAACAAGCGAGCTAGAAACGGGCTCTCAAACCACCTCTCTGCCATACCGCCAACTCGGCACACTGCCAGCTCATGTTCAATTTTTCATCTACTAACACCCCAAAGTCCTTCTCCTCAGGGCTGCTCTGAAGCCATTCTCTGTCCAGCCTGTATGTGTGCTTGGGATTTCCTCGACCCATGTGCAGGACCTTGCACTTGGCCTTGTTGAACTTCATGAGGTTGGCATGGGCCCACCTCTCCAGCCTGTCCAGGTCCCTCTGGATGGCATCCCTTCCCTCTAGCATGTTGACCGCACCATGCAGCTTGGTGTCGTTGGCAAACTTGCGGAGGGTGCACTCGATCCCGCTGTCCATGTCACCAGCAAAGATGTTCAATAGCACCTGTCCCAGTACCCATCCCTGAGGAACACCACTCCTCACCAGTCTCCATTTGGCTATTCAGCCGTTGACCACAACTCTCTTCAGAGAGAAGAATAAAGCTCAGCATTAATCACCACAAAATGCCACAAGTCCAGAAGGTCCAGAGGCTGCCAGGTCCACCTGCCATGGCTGGCAAACCACAGCCCCCTCTAGGACTTCTGCACGGGAAATGGGAGCTGCAGACACGCTGCTGACCCAGCACGGTCATCATCTTGGACATGGGGATGCTGGGGTTCTTCTTGGCGAGCAGGGGCCGGAGAAACTGCCTAAGTCTTCCAGAACCTTGAAGGATTTTTAAAAGGCTCTGCACAGTTCCTTGAGATCTCAAAAAAAAATGAGGTGGCTCCCAGGTTCTTTAAGGAACAACAGTTCTGAAATACAAATGCTGGGTGTAATGCCTGCTGGATGACAGGAGTTTTCAGGCATTTTTGGAAGCAAGTCTAGGAAAACGTATATATCAAAGGGACTGAAGTTTGGACTAATTTTGAGCAAATTTTCTAAACTAATAGCTTTTATGGAAGGACTCCAAGCCTGATTTGCTAAGGGAAGAGAGAGAGTTGGGGCTAATCCCCTTTCTCATAACTTGCCAGCACGACATCAATACAGATGTGCAAAGCAGTTAGAGACCAGAAAAAACTGCAGGTTTCTCCAGCCTGGAGACTGTGCCCTGCCTCGGGCTATCGGGAGTCCCTCTCCCGCTATTTTACTTGGAACCGGCAGTTTTCTCCGTATTCTCTCCCCAACCAGAACACATTCTGCTGTTTCACCTTGTCAACTGAACATGTGGTGTGAGGTCAGCAACAGTCACACAGCCTGTCTATAACTGTCTGCGCTCACATGATGCCACGGCTCCGAAGAGAAGGAACATAAACAGGAAATTGGGCAAAGTGACTCTCTGAGTAGGGGACCACGACACTGCTTTTCTTTTTTTTTCTTTTTTCTTTTTTTTCTTTTTTTTCTTTTTTTTTCTTTCTCTTTTTTTTTCTTATTTTCTTTTATTTTTTCTTTTTCTGTTTTTTTTTCTTTTTTCTTTTTTTTTCCTTTCTTTTTTCTTCTTTTCTTTTTTTTTTTTCTTTTTTTTTTTTTATTTTTTTAAAACTAAACCCTTCAACAACACGCTGTCAGATCTAATGAAGAAAACCAGGGTAGCCAGCAGGATCAGAACAAAAGCCGCCAATGTTCACGCCGTAACACTTTTGCCTGATCAGAACAATGTGGTTCAATGCAGGGAAATGAACCCGCGCGCAGGGTTTTGCTCAGCTCACCTCCCAGCTTGGTGCGTGGAGGAGTAAAAAGCCGTATCCTCCGCATCCACTTGGGGCCAACTCTGGCCTGTCCTTTTTCACATCCTTACTGAATTCACGGCTACATGCTGCAGAGGTTTTGACCCCCGCACTCCATTTCACTGCCTGGAGAAAGGAAGTGTGCAGGAGGCGAGCAGAGAAACAGAGAGGAGGCACACGTGTGTGGGAGGACTTGTCTTTCTCTAAGGTCACATTGGTTGAAAATAAGAACCAACCTTTCTGGATGCATGTACATAGATAGAAAGAAAAATAGAAATAGGTCCAATATCATAACAGCAACAGCTATCGAGTATCCAGATGAGCTCTGGGCTTAGGCACGTGGATGGGGGCACTGATTTCACCGCGTGCTCCTGGCTATCCAGGCTCTGAAGATCTCTGCTGGGATCTATGTACTAGCTTGAAATCAGTCCCACGGGAAGCACCCGGCCTTTGCGGTGACATTTAAACTCCACTGAGGCAAATGGCAAAGCTCCATGTGCTCGGAGGGAGCCAGGTCCTCCTCTTGACAGGAAGCTCTGAGAAATGCGGAGATTCCCAAAAATAGAAACACGATATGAAGAAATTATCTGAATAAAGAAAAATCTGCCTCTGGACTAATGAAGAGCCTTTGTATCAACCACATCAGAAGACAAACTCTCCCTTCGTGGGTCTAGCCTGGTTTCTGTGGGTTACACACAGGCTGCCCTCAACACTGGATTTTCCCCACCCAGACAGCAAACATCTGCTGATGGCTCCACGTATGGTAAAAATGACGCTGGGTTTGGGGGAAGGCAGGTGCCCCTGTAGCTGTTCACCTGGCCATGCCTGGCCGGGGCAGGCAGCATGCAGAGCAAACACCGACCGGCTCTCACAGCAACGCGGAGCAGAGATGGGGGGATTTTGGCTTCGGCAGGGACGCATCCCACGAAGGTGGGTACCAGGGGCAGGCTGCCAGGTCTCCTGCGGGAGCAGAGAGTGTCTGACACATTGCTGAGGGCTGTCAGAATACGACCAGCAAATGAATGAATGATGGTGAACTGAGCTGGAATTTGGAAAGGTCTGTATTTGTCACAGAAACACGATTCAAGAAATGGGGTCCCTCCGAGCTCAAACTGGAAGCAGCACTGTGTGATTCAGATGCTCAGAGAAACCAGCCATCACCGGCCAGATTCCCGCACTGAGTATTTACAGAAAGCAAACCGGATTATGAACTGGTTATCTGTCAGACCTGTTTAGTACTAAGTGTGGGTAAGACACAAACCAAAACACATGGTGAAAGGCGCTGGATGACGCCTGTTCCTATATTGCACATGTATAAGTACGAATGCAGATCACTGGTGGGTATATTAGGTGGCCCGAGCTGAACCTCAACAACACTAAGGAGGCTGGAAGTGCCCAAGAGCTGGTTTCACCGTCATTTGCTCATTTCAAAGTACAATATTAGAAAATCAGCTACACTAACGAATTTAAAAACCTATTTTGCTTACAGTTCTGCTGTTTTCAGCTGTCTTCTCATCCACTAAATTGTGTTGTTTTACCCTGAAGTATTTTGCTAGGCAGTGTTACGTTTCCAGAACTGGGTTTTCTTCTTCTTTAACGCTGGCTTAAATTCATCTCTGCTTTACTCTTCACAGGAGGCTGAGCTGGTTTTTAAACATTTTTAGAATTATTTTTTCTTTCTCCTTGGTTTGTGGAAAAGTGGTCATCACTCACACGGCTGTCATTTTTTTATTTTAAAATACATAAATGTTAGGTCCTTGGTTTGTGGAAAAGTGGTCATCACTCACATGGCTCTTAATATACAGCATCCACTGCCTGTCATTTTTTTATTTTAAAATACATAAATGTTAGGGAAAATATAAACACTGCTCCCTGTGCCAGGTTTTCTTTTGTTTGTTTAAGAATTCTCTCTGACTTGTCAGAATTTTTTTTTGTTGTTGTTGCTGTTGCACCCTGCCTCTGGTTCAAGAAAACAGGGTTTTCAGGGTTAAAAGTTTGAAGAAATAACACCCTGCGAGCTCCACTTTCCTTCACATTTTAGGTGCATTTCACAAAGTCAGCTGGTTAAAGTCAGCTCGAGTATCCAAACATTTATCGTGTAAACTTCCCATGCTCAGGAGATAACTCGACATTTCTCTGCTCTGCCGTGGGAAGGCAATGCTGCCTGTGAAATTCTGCAGACCTGCGCTTTTTTTCTCACTGTATCGTTTCGTGCTCTGCCTACTTCACACCAGCCCGTGGAACGCAATGCTCCGGCAGAGCTGGGAACCAGCACCAGGGCACAAACCCAGCGGCTCATCCTCAGTCCTTTCTCTTTTCACCTCCCGAGACTGGTCCTTCCAATTGCCATTCACATATAGGTGAAGTTTTTTCAGTCCCCTGTTACTGCTGTAACTTTTATCCCCATGTGAAGACATCTACATGCCTCGTGCTGGCATGCCCTGTACAGCACTGCTATAGAAAAAACTCAGCATGGCAAACAAAGTGCTAACAGCTATCTTCATTTGCATGGTTTCTCCAACTTCCCTTGCTGAACCAAATGATGAAATCACAACGTGTTCAGAAATATTAAATCATTTCCTCAACATCTGAATACAACGGGGCTGCAAAAAGGAAAACAATCACGTTTGGCACATCGCATGCTTTATCCTTAGCACTCTGAATTCTGGTGTCCCTTCATATTTACAGGCTTGCAGTCTTCACAGCAGCATTAAAAACAACTTTGTACCCTGATTTATTTCCTAGGAAATCCCCCAGACTTGCCAAATGCCAGCTTTGCCCAGACAGCGTGGGTTTAGGTGGCCACAGCAGGGCGCAACCCAGGCAGCCAGCTCAGGATGCCCCAAACCAGCTTCCGACCTGCTGGATGGTGTTGCTCAGGAATGTCCCCAACCTAGTTCTGGTCCAAATTCAATGTGGCACTAAAATGAGGAGGTGCTTCACACTGTATTGCCTTGGTGGCTGTGCATCCACCGCTGCCTCCCCAGGATCCACCCCAACCCCGTGCCAGTGTGGGTGTCTGAACGTCCCTGCTCCTCACCAGCTGGTTCTGGTCCTCCCTGTGCCGTGAAGAGCCACATCTCACATGCGTGAAATCCTGGGAGGGCTGCTGGGTGGCCAGGGAGGGCAACAGGGGGGTCCCCAAATGGGATGGAGAGAAAGAGAGAAAAAAACCTGCTTATTTCTGCAGAACCCCACGGATTCCATATCAAAAAAAATGTGAGGTGACTGATGGCACGATGACATGTCACGACAGACTGGAGTGGTGTGGTTTGCCCCAAAGCAGCCCAGGCTGGAGGGAGCTGACAAGCCTGCCCTCGCGCTGTCCGGCCACGGCCAAAACGTGCCGGTTCCTCTGCGAAGCTGCAGTTCCTCTGCTCTGCTTTCCTGAGCAGGTGCCTTCTCGTTGGGGTTACGTTCGGCCAGTTGTCAGTGTTTTGTAATGCAGATTTTTTTTCTGAGAGTACAGCAGGAGTAAAACTCTCTGCCAAACTCCACAAATAGTGGAACAGTTTGGGAGTGAAAACAGATTTCAGAAATGAAAGTTCAGCTTGATCTATTGGGAACAACGTGCAATTAATGTGCTCAGCAATATCTTAAATATGAGCAATGTGGGAGAAGGGTAATAACTCCCTTTCTATCATTTTTCAACCTGTCAGCACACTAATCCATGAAACACCAAAAGCCAGATTCATAGTAAATGTAAACTGGTAAACGCGGCTGAAGGCAGTGGTGGTGTGCAGTTTATCCGGATCTCAATATTTTTTAAACCGTTAAACTATCAGAAGAGTATGTGCTTGTGGGATGGTGAAATAGGATCAATGTTACTGTTACAAAAGTGAGGATAATGAGCCAGCTGGGTTTTTCCACAGTTATTTTCAAAACGACAGCGTTTATTTCTGCTTTTCTGCAACTTCTTCTCTATCTCTTCTCCTCCCTTCCCTATCCTCTTTTTTTTTTTTCTGTGGTTTTTGCACTCTGAGCTACACCCAGAAAATGAGGTCACCGAGGAGCAGTGAGGACGTGGATGCGGTGTGACTGCATCATTTTCTGTGTCCGTGCTGCCGCTGCCTCCCGGAGCAGGGCTCCCTGGGGATGCTGAGGGAGAGGACTGGGGAGGAGGAGGAGAAGGTGTCGGGACTGGGCTGTGCGGGGATGTCCCACTGCCTCTGCTGCTGGCGCTGAACGAACTGCCACTGGAGAAACACACGGCGCTGGTGCTTCCCAGAGCTGAACGGGATGTTGCTGCAGGGCGAGGTGCCTCCCTGCGCCCTCCTGGTGTCTGCAGCTGAAGAAACTTGGGATCCTTCAGACCCGGGCTGCTGTGTCCTGCAAGCATGAGGCTGGCAGGGGGCCTGGCACATCTCCACCCAGCCAAAGCTGCAAAAAGTGGGGAATAGGAACAGCTCCACCAGCACCTTGACCACCCCTTTTCTCCTCGTTACCCTGTCTGACTTGATTGCTGGTGTGTGACAATGCCTTCACAGCCCCCTGCGCCTTGGGCAGCCCCTCATTGCCGGTCATGGCAGGAAGAGTTTGTCAATTGGTCTTAAAACCACACCTCACCCAGCCCAGATTTGATAAATCTTCAAACCCAAAAATGTACAGTCCCGTGCATAGTCTGCAGAGCCTGCATGTACTTCAGGAGGAAGCGAATGTAAGCGTGGCTGATGCTAACGCTAACGTGACGCTGTCAACTTGAACTGCAAAACAGGAGTTGAAGTGAAATTCAGGCTGGCTTGGAGTTCCTCTGCCGATTTTTGAAATCATAAAACCTCATTTTCAGTTTTTAAGCGGGTTTTATTGCTTCTAATCCCATGGGAGAGATCCATGAAGACTGAGAAACTAACAGCAGAAATGCCAAGACAGCCTTATACACTGAGATCTGCTCCAACCACAAAGCAGACCCACAAAAACTCCCACTTCTCCGCAGATATAACCATTTCCTGATCAGGGAATGTGCGAGCAGAGTTACTCCACAGGGCTCTCCTGCCTGGGCTGTGCACTGCACTCCCTTCCCACTCAGCGCCGAATTCTCCTCCTCCTCCTCCCACCAGCGATGCCCCAGCCACAGAACGGTTAAATAACCGAAGGCTTGTGCCCAACAATTTGCTTTCAGCTGGTTTTAAAGAGTGCAGATCCTTGACAGGCAGTGCCGTCGCACTGGCAAAGAAACCACTGCTCAGAGCGTTTGTCTTAGGGAGGGTGCGGAGACAGATTTACAGCAAAGAAACCGTGTGAAACATCCTCGGCTCTAGGCTGAGCCCACAGCCTTCAGTCTATCACAGAAAAACAAATAAGACCTTCCCTGCTGCTGCCCTCCGTTGAAATGTGGTGGTGGGGAGCCGTGCGGGTCAGTTCAGCCCCATTAATAAAGAATTCAGCATCCTGGAGGAGAGTAAGCTGGCGGGCACCGGGAAGGAGTAGAGCTGTGAGGTTTTTCAGCAACTGAACCACATTTCCAGGGCAGAGGAGGTAGCTGGGTGCCAGCAGGTGACAGTGTGCCACAGCACGGATCACAGCTCTATCGGTACCACCGCAAGCCTTAGCCACCGAGGATTTTAAGAGCTGTTCTCTGCACATGCAGAGGAGCTATAGGTCACTGCGGGTCTTTTTTAACAGATTTCAAATCCGCTTCTGTTTTGGCAGGCAGCGTTTTGCCCCCTGGTTCTGCCGTTTAGACTCCTGCCTGGTTAATTTAGGAGTGACAGCATGTGGGTGTCGCAGGTGTGTTGGTGATTGCAGGTAGTGACAGGAGAAGGGATGGGGCTGTGGTTAAACAGGGGCCGTTTCAAGAGGGTTTATGTCCCAGGAGCAAAGCGAAAGGGGAGGAACAATAAGCATTTTCAAAGGGAGAGGTAAAGTGAGAGCTACAAAGGGAGAGTAGGGGAGCCCCAAACAGGCAAGAAAATTGGAAGGGCAGGAATGGGAGGAGGAGGAAAGCTGAAGAAAAAAGAACAAATAAAAACGAACTGTCGGGATCCTGGGGAGAAAAGACTGGGCTCTCCAGCTCAGCGGGAAGAACCTCAGCCAGGAGCAGCTCCGTCCCCAGTGGTTCCCATCACCACAACCCGCCGGGTGCTGATAGCAAAGCCCTGCCCGACGATGAGGGAGGCATGGCTGGCACCGCAGCCCTCCCGGTTCCCCAGGCAAGGGTTTCTCCAAATCACACCCAAGTTTTTACTATGGGTGGAGTAGCCCCATCGCGCTCTGAATCATCAGTCGTGGGCTGGCCATTGTACGCATTGTTATGAGGTATCTCCTTTGCTAACGCCAAGCAGCAAAGCCAGCGAAGCAACAGGAGGGAAGAGGCCGTTACTGAAATCCTCTGAGAACAGGAGTGATGAAAGATTATGTCTCACATCCCTGCTTTGACTGCAGGAGCAGCCTCTGCAACAGCAAAGTGCCCAGAGCACTGCGTGGTGGCATGGCCAGGCCAGGGCAGCGTGCAGAGCTGCTTCAGGAGCACCTGGTTGCTGTTAAAGGTTTGCGGAGAGAGCCCAAGAAACCTCCTGTTTTGCTAGTACGCTGCAAGCAGAGGGCAAGAGCTAATCAAGACTTGTGCTAATTAAGCTGCCTATTGCTGGGAGAGGATGGGGATGTGGCTGGGCGCCAACAGTAATAGGGGAGGCGGGATCAGAGGGCTCCGCTGACTCCCAGGGAAACTCTGCTTTGGTAACCTGGGAGTAACGCTTCCCTTCTTCCCTCTCCTGGGCTTGACACAGCCTGTGAAGCCCTTTTGGAGCCCCACGCACCTCCACCTCCTCCTGGAGACGCGTGGGCAGGAGGCACGGTGCTGCCAGGAGGGACGCAGCCGCGTTCCCCTCCGCTCAGCCTCGCCGGGGCACGGTGACAGCTAGAGCTGCTATTGCTGGCAGAGCTACAGCCTGGTGTTTTTTGACCTTTTACTCTTCCAGAGATAGAAATGGGATTTGTCTGAGGCTTGGAATAACTTCCTGCGATTGTGCTGGAGAGGGCTAGTCTGGCTTGCTAGATAGCTGTGTCTGTCGGGCTGGCTCAGCAACGGAGAAAGCCTCTGCTCTGGGACTGAGCTGGAGACAGATTTAAAAGATCCCAAAGACACCACATGTGCCTTAGAGAAAAATAAGCTGATAGCACCGTACTTTGTCTCCAGTAGGACAACTGGGCCCGGGATGCTTCTAGGTTTCAGCATCAGTCGTTCCTGGAGAACCACAAACAACCCCTTAAAGCAAATGGTGCCTGTACAGGGATAGTTATTTCTCAGATGCTGACTTATAAATCCTCTCCGGATCAGTGAAGTATGTGTCTGCATGTGTGGGAAAGGAGGTTAATGGTCTGAAAATTGATCCTTTGGGATGATGAGAGCAAATAATGGTTGTGCAAGCTTCCCCCAGCACCGTCGGTGATGCTGGGCAGATGCCAAGGCTGAGGTGAGGGAGGACTGCTCTGCTTTCACTGCATCTTTAGCACTCTTCTGCATCTTTTTTGTTGCGTCTTTAACTGACTTGTAGCAGCCTTTAAAAGTGACATTGCCAGCTCAGATGTTTTCAGCACAACTGTTCAGCTGGAGAGGAGGAGGAGCCTCATCACCTTCGCTAGGCTGACATCTCTGGCACTGGCTGGGCTGGGGGGACACATGGAGAAAGGCACTGGACCACTTTCTTTGTCACTGTGAAAGAAGCTGATACCTACAGTCTGACAAACCTGTGCATCCCTGGAAATCCAAAGAAGGGCTAGATGCAGACATGGTATTGTAATATTCCTTGATGGCCGTCATCCATGACCTTGTTGCACTAGACAAAAATATTAAACCCAGAAATTATGGGTTTGATCCAAGCAGTTTACAATCACAACTAGTGCACTGGAATTTCTAATGGCACTTGCAAGAGCTCCAGTTGCTCCCAGGTAAATAGGAGCCAGCCTGTGCAACCAGGACATGCTCCATCTTAAGCCCCAGCTAAAGCTTTCGCACAACTGTCTGGCACTCAAGCTGTCATTACTGTCCTTCCACGCACCAGTTCTGGCACACGGTGCCACTGCTGGTGAAGGCAAGGTAGGACCTAACCAAGACGGTTTCTTGTTGTTCAGCAGATCTGTTGAGAGCTCCTAAAGAATTAAGGAAACACGAACTTCAAACAAAGGCTTTTCAAAGCAAGCTTTTAGTTGTTTCTTGTGTTTTACTCATCAGTAGGCAAAATCACTGTGTACAAGTCATGTGTGCTAGTGTTTTCCTGTGTGACTCACCCGCAGACCGGCTGCTTCTGACTCTCTTAAAATTTGGAGTAGGAATGATCTCGGCCTTTTACTGATATTCCTTTGAACAACTGAATATATATAGAATCATAGAATCATAGAATGGTTTGTGTTGAAAGGGATGTTAAAGTTATCATCCAGTTCCATCCCTTGGTGGGCAGGATCCTTCGCTGAAAAAGGTAATTTTTGTACTTTTCTGCCCAACAAACGCCAAGCTGTGGATCCCCTGGCACTGGCGAATACTTGGCCATATCCAGGCCAGCCCAGCTATAAGCCCATCTCCCTGGTCGGCTCTCTGCAGATATTGATTTGCTGCTGGCATCAGCCCTTTCTGGTTGGCACTGCTTGGACAGGACCGGGACAACAGCTCTCCCCACCTTTGCAGTTGGTGGCTGCATCCGTGCTGTTTCTGATCATGAGTGTGTCTCATAGCTGATAGGAAATAAAAGATTCAGCTCTTTATGCCCAGCGAAAGCCGAGCTGTCCCAAACCCAAGTCACGTTGCTGTTGCAAATAAGCACTAACACACAAGCTCAACATACTTATCACTTCTCTGCACAGACACCATTCACAGGTTTTCATCTTCGAGGGAATTGGGGTGTGTTATTGATACATATCAGCATATGTGATTTACAATATATAGATCTGTAATATGGTACGAAGGGGAACATCACGCCTTTGAGCTTCAGCACACAGCAGTTCTCTTAAATAGCCGAAGGAAGTGGTACCGGACTGGGCAGTTTATCAGTTTGCTTTAAAGTTCTGACTCCTAGGTGTATTTCACTTACTGCTTCCTAAATAGATAGTGTCAAAGAAACTGGAATTTCACATCATTAATTAATTTTAAATCCTTTCAAAAAGTTTTTAAATGCTTTTGTGCATTTTTACTGAATTCTAATTCCATTCAAATGCAGTTTATTTCAGATCACATAAAATAATCCCTGCTGAGGGAAAGAAATATCAGTATTAAAACATAAAGAACATGAGTAATTGTATATTAAGCTACACAAAGGCTTAGATATTTATGGACGGATATAGAGCATCCCTGTCGGCAAAAAATAAGTGCCACTGTTATTCTAAAAACTCCGTTTAGTGGTAAATCATTAGACAGCAACTAATGAAAGTGTATTTCAAGCAAATAAAAGTACCTGTGGAAAAAAATGAGATTAAGAAATTATAATTTAATTCAAAGATTTCTACCTTCTCATTTAAATTATTATAAAAATCCATGGTATCACTGCTCTGCGTGAATTAATGCTCTGTATGGGAACATTTCCTCAAGGTGATTGGATTAGTTTGGGGAAGTACCATGAAGGGAGCTGTTGAAAATAAAAATAAAACTACTAGTTCTCCCAGACTGAAAAAACCACCTTGCAGCCTGTGAGCAATGGCGTTACATGCAATGTTCTTTTTCTGCCCTCAAATCACACATGTAAAAAACGCGGTGACGGACCATCACAGCATGGAGCATCTATTCACCCACAGGTATCTGAGGGCTGAGTAATTGGTCTTTCTCACCACACCTTAATTCCAAAAATTCAGACCAATAATTTTGCTTGCCACCATGCATCTCCACAAGGCCCATGAGAATAACACCCGCTAACAGATTCTTCGGAGCTCCTCATCCGCGTGGGTTTTCCCCCCTGCTCTGTTAGCAGACTGAGCTGGTGACTACAGGCACAATTCAGACACATCTAGAATTTTATTTAAGAACAAATGTGCAAATATGCCTGATATCACTTTATCATTAAAAAGACGGGGTCATGGTACATATGCAATAGTTCACACTTTGGTGAGCAGGGGTAAAGCAGGCCAGCAATCAGGGTGTCTGTCTAGGCATAACATAATTCAGTGAGTAGGTGTGAGAGCCCTTACCAAACCAAAACCCACAACAAATCCCTAAAATAAACAACACCCCAAAAAAAAAAAGATGCAAAACACTGCAGCTCAGCTCCCTGTAGACTTTGGCTGTTTCTCTACCAGAAAAACAAAGCCCCAGAAGAGAAAGCCTGTTACTCAGACTTGCTTCAGACTTCAGCAGCTTCTCCATCACAAAGCATCCCAGGGTTTGGGGTTTTTTTTTCCATCCAGAGCTCTTGGGCCTCTGACCCCAACCCAGACAGGCATCCCACACCATGGCACTGTGCGGTCCTTCAGCATCAAGATGCTCTCTCATGGTAACAGGCAAAGTTCATGTCTGATTCTCCTCCGTGTTAGGATCTCCTTAATTTCTCCGTGCATTCTCATGGAGTTCCTGGATGATTTTGCAAAAAATGGTCTGCAGGTTGGCTGCAGAGCTGAGAGCCCCCTGCCCCGTTCCTGAAGATACACATCTTCTAATTCTCCAACAATTAATTGCTTTTTTTTGTTTGACCTAGTTCCAGGCTTGCCCACAGAGCAGGAAGCTGTGCCACGGTAACGCCACAGCCCCTGGGACTGCATCTTCACACCGACGACGAGACTCAACACGATCCGCGCTGCCTACAGAGCAACCATCGTGTCAGGAGCTGTAAGCAGAAGCGTGAAGTTCGCAGCCACTGGTTTTGCTAACTGAATCCCACAAAAAGTGATGTGAGATAAGGGCTGTTCGAGCACAGAGCAAACAAACAAACAGCCTACAGCGCTTGGATCCTGAGGCGTCAGCACGGTCAGCACCATTAGAAAAGATCCCATCTCTCCAGTCCAAAAGGATAAGTGCAGTATTTGACCTCCCAAATTCAACCTGGCAGAAACTCTTCTGTTGCAAGGCTGTTTCTTGAGGGTAGCAAAAAAAGCCAAATCATTTAGGAACCAAATCATTTGCCCTCCAAGTTTAGATCCTAGTTCAGAAGGTGCTTGAGCACACGCTTCACAGCAAGCTCAGGAATAGTCTTTGGTCTCATTTAAACTAAAATACTTGAAGGAATTGAGCCCTTTTTTTTTTTTTTTTTTTTTGGTTATAGTTGAAGTTTTCCCTGCCATTTTCACGGCCCAAAGTCTGAGCAGTGCCTGGCAAGATGAAGCGAGAATCTTGGCTCCAGCTAAGTGATGTGCTCCCATTTAATCATCCCCTCTCCTCAAAGACAGTGAAGGTTTTCTTTCTGAAAAAGTCTATTTCACAGTATGTATTTGAAACATACGCATTGTGTATAGTATGAAAGTGAGCGGACACTTCCTCTTCTAATGCAAAAGCCATGCCCCACGGAGAGGCAAGCCAGCGCCATACACGAATGTGTGCATGAGATGTACATGGAAATCTTCCTGGACGCTGAACACTGGATGCCCACTAATTTTGATTGGCAAGTGTGCCATGCAAAACCAGCGGGCACCGCTAACCTCTCCCTGTCCGAGAGCTGCCTGGGAAGATGTCAAAAAAAAAGGAGGCAGGGTTTGCTTCCGCAAGCCTTGCAACCGTCCCTTACATATTTCTTTGGAAGTGGATGAGTCACCATCCCTGGCAGTATTTAAAAGATGTAGATGTAGATGTGGTGCTTAGGGGCATTCATGGTTTGACTCAATGATCTTAAAGGTCTTTTCCAACCTAAATGATTCTATGATATGGGGGTCTTGTGGCTTGGGAGCTCAGACGGTATAAATAGAAGAGCTGTTTGTGCTCTGCGTAAGGAAGTTTAAATTTGACCTGCGATGAGTGTGTAAGGCTGCACAGAGGAAGGGCTTTCTCCACGGCTGGACTCGGAGCAATCTCTCTTTTGTCTCAAAGGCCACTGTGGCTATGACTCACACACAGCCATCAGACTATTAACACTTTTATTCCAACTAGTTATTTCTGGCTTTCGGCAGTCAAAATACCTCAATACCCAGAGTGCTTCCAGTGTAACTATAGAAATTACAAAAACAAACAACAGCAGCTCGACCCGTGGGTCAGCCGAAGCCAAACTCTGAATCACACACTTATTTTTTACCTATAGTTACGAAAAGGAATTTAAGTCTGGCCAGCAAGGCAGTACATTCCCAGCTATCTAGAAGATGCTCGCCCAGCCAAGCCCAGTGCAGATGCTGTCAGACACTCACCCCTTCCACGGGAGATGCTGGCTGAGGGGTGGCTTCTGCACAGCTCCCCTGAACAACAGGCAACCCCCAACCAGAACATCATCAGACACGCTTTGTAAATCCACTTGAGCCTGATGGACTGGGTGAATGTTGTGAAATGATTTTTCTTCTTCTGTGTATTCATAGTCCATAAGTTTCAGAGAGCTCTTTATAGAGTTTCTCACTATTATTTTCTTAAGTTATAGGAAAAATTTTGTTCAAGATCTAGACCTGCTGTACACTTTTCAGTCTTCCTATGCCTGCAGCAGCTGTCAGTTCACGATCAGCTGTGTCAGTAATTAGAAACTTCAAGTTTCTTCTGGAAGAAGCCAGAATGCAGTCAAATGAATTACCTTGTGTCTCCAAAACTTTACCCTTTTTTAAGCAAAAGACATTTGCTTCTGCCAGACTGTATCGTGTTGCTGCTTCAGCACAACGGATTTCTTCAACGCTTCTCCCTCTCCAAAAAAAAAAAAAAAAGTCAAAATTTACCACTTATTTTGATTTTTTTACGGTATTATAAAGAAAGGGATCTCAGTAACCAACACTTGCCAAGTACATAAACCAAAGGCTGAAGCGCAGTGTGAGAAACCAGATTCATCTCAAATGAAGAACAAAGCGGTTTGAACTTTAGAATGCTTAACTCTTAATGCTATGAATGTCTAAGCCCGTCTCTGGAGACCTGTAAAAGTGCAAAGAATGCCTAACAATTCTGAGTATAGAGGATAATATATATTTTAAACAAAGAGAATGGTCATTGATTGTTCAGTTGTGTTTCTGTTTTATTTATTCTTTATAAAACCAATTTTGCTAAACTAGGGGGACATGAAGTATGTATCATCAGTAAATAAAATAAATCAAAATACAGTGGAGCAAGACCTTTATGATTCACTAATAAACCAGGAGAGAAAAACACCAGCCCGGAAGCATCAAGCCTTCCAGCAGAGCAAGGACCAAGCAAATGTCTAACAAACAGGAGCAGCAAAGCTAAGCTGGTGAGAGCTCACAGTTCCCTAAAGCCACATGCCTCATCTTAACTGAAAACGATCTAAGCGAAATTAAATCCCAAAGCCCAAAGTTGACAAAAATAAACTAATACACTAGAGAGTGAAAAAAGGAAAGTATAGTGAAGTTATTGTTTTCTTCTGGCATTCATGAAAGCATACCAATGCAAAGTGCTGCCTACAGACTTGAAGCCAGAGTTGTACAGAGGAGAGAAATTCTGTCCTGCAAAGGTTGAGATAATTCTTGTGTATGATACCCGCCAAGGGTGGCTCTGAATGAGAAGAGAGATCTTCTCTTAAGGTGTTGCCCTTGTTGCCTGGGTGTTGCGCACAGCAACGGTGCAGAGAACAGCGCGTAGAAGAGACATCAGTGAAACCACAGACGTTGTCAGGGGCATTTGGGGACGGGCACTGTGTTTGGAACATTTACAGCTTTCTGCTGTGGATTAAGTGACATTTTAATAACAAATCTTTTGCATTCTGTCGGGAAAGACAAGGTGTATCCTCGTGCCATCCCCCAGGTCCTTGCTGATTTCCAGGGGAGGGATACTGCAGGAGTCCCCTTCAAGGAGAAAACCAAACCAGTAAAATCCCTTCCTCTGATCCCTCCTACCCCAACAACACCGAATATTCTTGAGTAAAAATGGAGCCACAGGCACAAGCATTAACAGATACAAAAGAGACATCTGAAAGCGGTGGTTGTACACAGAAAGCAGTAACTGCTTTCCTTTTTTAGACTTCATGGCTTACTTGTTTAAACCACAAAGAGACATTTGCATGTTACCCATTTCTGGTCAGATACAAGAAAATAAAGTAGAAATAAATGCAGAGCAAGTAGGACCTCCTGCTAGCTTTCAAGGTTAATTTTAACTCATGAAACAATTTAGCAAAGGTCCACTACTTGAATTTACATTTTTAAAGGGGTAAAGAGCGTGATCAAAAATGACTTTTCAAAGAGGTGGAAAGAAACAACAGAACCCCAACTATTATCTTTTCTTATTTTAAACTTCATCCCACACTTGACACAAATTTAGATCTGAATGCGGAATTACTCCTACTCTTCTCCTTCGCTTATGACTCTCTCTTACCATGTTTTTCAGAGAAGCAGTTTGTAAATGCGACTCGTTAGGATGCAGTGTAAGAAGTAACGCGCACGATGCAGTCAGTAACCCACCAGGCTGTGTGGTGCTGATGCGGTTACTAAAACGTTCAATCTCACTTCTAGGTTCAAATGAAGCCAACTGCGAGGTAAAACACCCCCTGGCCAGGACCTAGATTTGTGTTACAAAAGCACACATGGTTAAATCACCCAGAAGTAAGTGGATTCTAAAATATATATTTATGGACATTTTTCAGCCAAAGAGTAAGTGTGGCTGTAGCACAGATGTGGCTGTGCAGAGGACTGATACGGTGCTGATGTTTCTAGGAGCATACACATGAACCTGTGATAAAGTTTAATGATTGATTTAATCCTGCAAGTAGAATTTTTTTTTTTTAATAGTTTACAAAGCCCAGGAAGAACTACATGGTGATGCTGTCTTGATTTTTGTGTTCGAAGTCATTGCAAAATTCCAGGGAGCTTTTTCCCAGGGTTATACCAAGGGAAGTGCCTCTTCTGTTCCCAAAGACTCTGATTTAGAGGGAGGACCGTAAAGGAAGAAAACACTATCACACTGGAAGATGAGAAATGGCGTGCTGGCCTTAGTGAAACAAGGGGGAAAACTACTTTTCTGACTTCAGCAGGTAATCTTTTCTGACTTCTGAGAATCATCAGACACAAAAACCACGCGTACTGTGCGTGAGAAAGATCAGCGATACCGTGCAGTGTCTCAAACTGGGAAGTACGCTGAAAACTGGTCTCTCCAGAGAGCTGATGGATTGATTGGCTGTAAGATGTGGAGGAAAACTGAGAAAGCTTCCAAAGAGGGCAAGGGAGACTTTTACAACATGACTCCTTGCCCAGCAAACTGTCTTGTTGGGAAAATGTCAAGGATTGCAACAGCCAGAAAAGCTTTGGCCACTTTTCTGGTTTTTCGCTCAACGCTGCCTGAAATTTGGCTTCTCATGGTCTTCATCTACATCAGGTACAACTCCAAGAACTTTGCTCTGACTTTGATCATTCCCGTGGCACTGCCATAGGTATTTTTGTGTGCAATCAGGGCAGAAGCTGAACAGATGAAGACTTGAGGTGAAAGGCCAGGCTGGATGAGGCTTTGAGCAACCTGGGCTAGTGGGAGGTGTCCCTGCCCATGGCAGGGGGGGGAACTCAATGATCTTTAAGGTCCCTTCCAACCCAAACCATCCTGTGATTCTATGAAACACAAAGCATTACTAATGCCAACCGGCAGCTCCAAAAGTTACAGTATTTGCTCAGTTGGATTCCAGGAGATTTTAAAGAAAAAGCAACCTTACTGATTTTTATGTCATTCCAATGTGCTTCTTGCTTTAGATGAAGCAGTCCTAGTGCCATTTAATGCTCATATCAACAAAAGACAGAGTGCTGACAATCTTCATTCACCCTATCAGCAGGGATTCTCAGCCTATCTTTGATGTACCGATTACCTTTTTATTGTCAAACCAACATCAAAGAGCTGACACAGGAAGCAGAATGGATGTAGATGCTTAACTAAGCTACACAGTCTTACAAATCTTACAACCTAGCCTGGGAGCAATGGCATACTTGTACCTGTATTCCTCAAAAGGGCACCTCTAAAGCAATAATGCAGCAAACTAACGTATATCCTGCATATTTCTGCCCTGCTTTGCAAAAGTAAGGATTTGGATAATTTTTTCAATTCTGAAAAAAGAGCTTGAAATGGGTCTTCCAATAATTTATTCATGCAGTGTAATCAAGCACAGAATCTGACCCAGCTTAGCAGAGGCATGATTTCCAGCTCTGTGGTTTTCACCTCTGAGAGCATTTACTATTTGCTTGCCAGTAATTACCACAACCATCTCCTGCTTTGAATTCTGCTACACAAAAAGGGTTCCAGTTTGTTTCTTTAAAATTGAAGGAGACTTCATCTTAAAACTCAGGCGGATGGAAAACTTCCTTGAATCAGGTGATAAAACCATTTGCAAGTTTTTTCTTCTTGCTTGTTCCACAAGTTAGGCGTTATTGGCTTCTGTCTGAAATGCCCTGGCCAACAATTCTTTTCTGGCCATGAAGTATTTTTTGTTGTTGTTGTTTAATACACCCTGTGCCCAGAGGGACAAATGCTTGGAAGTGTTTACATTTTTTACTCATTTCTTGGAAATCATGACCCATAGATAAAAAGAATACTTCTGCAACAATAATTTGGCACTTACAGAACTTCTGGTCTTACTGATTGTTTGAATTCATTTTTGTTAAACCCATCACATATGTTCATATTTTATCTGTGACTTTCTTATTACTTAACAAAAGTTGAGAATTACTGTGCTTCCTAGCATTATTGCACTGCTGCTGTCATGAAGTTACAATATACATCATTTACACAGCCATTTATTGAAAAAAATGATGGAATTTTAAACCTATCTAGGAATTTGGGGATATTTGAGTACTCATCTTGCAATAAATCCAGTAGAAGACTATCCTGCTGGTACTTCAAACATGCCATAGGACATCTTTACCCATCTGCTAATTTTGCTCCTGTAACCCTAAGTCTCCCCTACATTAGAGTTAATTTCAATTCTTGCTAAAATCAAGCAGAGTAATCCAACTGCCTTGAAAGAGAGCTGGACTAGGATTTTGCATTTGTTTAATCCAAGACCCCTTCCCCGTACCATTTATTGCAAATGCAATCCAACTTGCATCCAATGCAAAATTTTTCTGGTTTTGCCGAGCCAGAGCTACAGTATTCTTCGTTTTATTGTTTTTCAGGATATTTTCACTTTCACTCTTTTGCTGTAAAGAATCAATGTCTTTAGAAACAGACCATTGCTTTACGTAGTTTCTAATCCACTTTTAAATCAAAACCCATAACATATACCCATGATTAATTTCACTTCACAAATTGCTTCAGCTCTGTGTTAGAAACACCACTTTGTCACAGTGTTATGTGACAGATGTCACACGCTCTGTGTTCAGAACACCTTCGGAGAGGAGCAGTTCTGCTCCTCTAGAGCTCCAGGACCTCAGCCCTGCTCACAGGATCCGGCTCCACGATCCGTTCTGCAACGTGGGATGAAAGAAGCTGCATTTCAAGGGAGAGAAACAGCAACAAGAGATCTTTCTGTTTCTTTGCCATTTCCTAAGCCTGTAGCTACTTTTCTTTTTTGTGGGCTAGCACGGGTCACGGCCACCCAAGAAGGCCAGGGAAGCTCTTGTATGGATGCTGAGGGTTAGTAATGAAAATCACCGGAACAAGAACATGAGAGAGGTGGGGCTGGCTGGATATAGCCAAAAACAGCAAAGCCAAAGCCCTCTAAACAGACCTTCAAGTTTTGGGCTGCACTGAGCACGACTCTTCTTTTTTTCTTTTTTTTTCCTTTCTTTTTTCTTTCATTTTTTCTTTCTTTTTCTTTCTTCTTTCTTGCTTTCTTTCTTTCTCTCTTTCTTTTTTTTCTTTTCTTTTTCTTTCTTTTTTTTTCTTTTTTATTTTTTTTGGTGTGTGTGTCTTGCATTCCCACATCACAAAGCTGCTGCCTCTGTCCCACTCCGGAGTTTCATGTGTCAGACAGAGCTGAGCGCAGCCCCATGACTCAGGCGGTGGCTGTGCCTCCTCTTTGCGCCGAGAAGCAGCAGCAGCAGGGCCGTGTTTGCAGCCAGGGGAACGTGTAACTGGAAGGCAAGTTCCCCAACTGCTGCCAGGCTCCGTTTCCACAGAGGTTTACTGTCAGTGACTTTCAATACCTAAGAATCTTTTCCATAGTGCTCTGCTTCTGGTTCGGTCCTTGATTAATTGATGGCTTGGTACTGTGAAACGAAGGATTTTCCCAACAAGATCACATTAAGGAAAGAGCAGCTAGAAGCTAAGGACTGAAAGCACTAAATGCACTATGCATACGTGGTTGGACTCTTTCTTATTCCACTGAACTAAATTAGTAATTAATGACATTTTCACCAAAAAGCTGAGCAAATCCAGGAATAATAGTAAGCCAAATATATTACACAGTCAGACATGGGTTTCAAAAGAACAGGGGTCAAAGCTGCCAAGGCCTCGTGGAGTTAGGTAACTGGCTGGATAGCTCAGCTCTTCTTTCCACCCCACGGAGATGTCCCCAGCGTTATCGCACTGACACCTCTGACCTTAGGAGCTGAACATTATAAGAGTCCCCTTCTGACATAACAGGCTTTATGAAGAAATTTTTCACTGTGTGGGTGGTGAGGCAGTGGCCCAGGTTGCCCAGAGAAGCTGTGGATGCCCCATCCCTGGAGGGGTTCAAGGCCAGGCTGGATGAGGCTTTGGGCAACCTGGGCTGGTGGGAGGTGTCCCTGCCCATGGCAGGGGGTTGGAAATTGATGATCTTTGAGGTCCTTTCCAGCCCTAACCATTGTACGATTCTATGATTCTAAGTTCATCAAGCCAACATTTACTTTTAATAACTGGATTACTGGATGTGCCCCCCTCCCCATTCCCTATTGCTGACTCCCTGCCCCAGGGCTTTGTTATTTGCTGACTAATGAGAGCGCCCGTAGCCGGTTCCCAGAACAGACCCTGTCAGCGGTGCAGTGTTTTTACCCAGAAGAGGCAACACCCTGCGCTACCAGAGTGATAACTGGCCGTTTCAGCCAAAGCTTTCAAATAAGTTCCTGTGCTACAATTATAAGGGCTGCAGGCAGACCGGGTATCTGCGACAGCAGAGCCTTCTCAGAAGAGGTCACTGCTTCTTACCAGACCTTACAAAAGGCTAAGGTTTTTTCCAGTGCTTGGGCACAGCTCTTTGCTGCTCCAGAGACTCCTCCAGTGCCTTCACCAGGAACCCATCAGGCCTGTTGCCACCATTCCCACGGGAGGACAGTCCCTGCACAAGTCAGGCGCCTGCGGGCTGGGTCCGAGCAGCGTTAGCACCCCACTGACAGCTGATTCCAAGGAGGAATGCTGGCAAACAGTATTTTTTTTTTTGTCCTCTTTATGTTTCTTCCTGGCAAAAGTCAAACTACCCAAGCACATAAAAGTAATTTTAGTTTCATTGGAGGTGACTTCCTTGCTCAGCCAATTCGCCCATTATAGGTAGCATGCAATTTTCCAGACGACCACTAATGTTCAAGCATGGAAAAAACATAGTTTGGTTATTGCATTCTGACTATGCTATTGCACAAGTACGTTATGAAAGAAAAAGTTATGTAAAAATCATAGTGGATTTCACTATTTCCCATTTAACTGTTTTACTGTAAGCACGTAAGATGCCCAAAAAATTCATTTTTTCATATAGAAAAAATGTGAGCCAGCATAACATAGCTTTTAACATCCTTCTGATTCTTTACAGTAAAACAGAAGATGATGTTTAATTTTTCCTTTACTAACATAAAACCTTCCACTTTGACTCACAGTCCTTATGCTGAGAGACACTTCGGAGAGTTTTATTTTACAGGCAGTGAATATAGACCTGGATTTTTTTGTTGTTGTCTGTGGAAGATCAGAACATTCTCCTTGCTAAACACACTTTAAAAGTCCAATAGTGAAATCTCGTCAGCCACATATCCTACCAACCTTCATTGGGGACTCACAGAATTCTTGTTGTCCCAATGGGTCAACCCATGTTGGAGATGACAATCTGCCCTTGGATGAGCCCTGTGCGGGCTCCAGGAGACCACAGCAAAATTAGGAGGGGTTAAAGAATCTCTTTGCTTGCAATTCAAGCAAATATACCAATGCAAAAGGAGACAGAAAACCTGAATGATGCTCTTCAAACTGCAAGATAATAAAAGGAATCTGACAGGATAATGTGTAGGCAAGTTGGGATTACCACTGCTTGAATCTAAGGGCTCGCTGGCAGTTTTACCGGCACAGCTGAGCTGCCGTGGATCTGCCGGCGTAAGTATGCCAGGGGAACATTCTGAACTGGAAAAAAGAACATTGTTCCAGTTCAGTTTATATTGCTTCAGAGCAGTTTAAGATTGTCACTCATCCCAAGAACATCTGAGAAGATGTTTGTCAGCATAATTATAGTGATTTGAATTCATGCCTCATTCTACACCTATGTAATTTTCCTGTAGATTGCGTTGGAAATGGAGCTTCTTGAAACCACTCAGTGGGAGTCACTTCATCATCAGTGCTACATGTAATCTGGTTACACGTAAACTGGTTAGTGAGATGGATTTTTGCTGTATCACAAAACATGGATTATTGGAATTTCCCATAGGAATGTATTGCTCTGGATTAACAGAATTTTGTTAGAAAACCACTGGAAAAAACAAAGCTCCTAGCACTGTTGTGCTGAGCGGCAGTGCAACGTGACGGTGAGATGGCAACGGCGGCTCCCAGCTGTTAGTGGTAAAGATGCTTTTTTCCAGGATGTAGCGATAAGTGCATCGGTGACTTGCAAATGGAGCCCCAAAGTCTCACAAACAGTAAGCGGCAAAACAGATCCCCTGGAGAAAGTCAGACACAAACTGGTCTGTTCTTAAACAAAGAATGGATTTTAAGAGATTTTCTGAAGGTTTTCCCTAAAATCCCCAAAGGGCTGCAGTTATTAGGGAAGGTGGAAGTCACATAGGATGTACGTGAAATCTCTCTGGCCCCTGGATTTCACTGCTGGAGGAACTGGAGTTGTAGGAAATAAACCCCAATTGTCCCAGCGAGGCTGTTCCATGGCCTGAAGCAGGAGGTTTTCCATGCTGAGCGACACGCCAGCTCAGCCGGAGACAAGTCAGCGGTGTCACCCTGGAGTTGGTGTGTCTGGCAAGGACCTATACCTCTGGGGGTGGCTCTTGCTCTGTTTGGAGAGGGAAGGCAAAGCCCAGGGGAGGAAACTGCTGTAATGCAGAACAGCAATATGAAATACCGCTGGGGAAAGTCGGTGTGCAAGCTGCCCAAGCGCCCTGATGGGAGACGCAGGGCCGGTTGGGGTCAAGAACACGGCATCACCCCATACTGTGCACAGGGCAGGAGCCTCGCCTTTACTCTCATGTTCTCACACGTACCGTGGAACATAGCCACTCAGCTGCTGGGCCATCTGCTGAGCTGCCTGCGTACTCGAATTAGGACTGCGACTCTCCATTCCTACGTGCAGCCTTTCAAATTTTACACCCTTCCATTTGAAAGCTTTCTCCTCCTGCTTCATCCATTACATCACCCACCCTCACCAGCTGGGACTGGCTGCTAGGATAGTAGGTGTTTAGCAGCCTTCACACTGTCTCTCACCCTCCAAATTAATAACCTCATCTAGGGGAGGAACATCATATGCGCTTGCCTCGTGCTCCCTGCGTTGCCCCACAGAACAGGATCATCATTTCAAAGACGGTACGGGAATTCCCCAGCTAGCGGCCAGCAGCCAGCATCTGCTTCTCTGTATTATGTATTTCTAGGTCCTCAGCATGCTGCTGGTAGTGAGTCATGCAAATCTTATGCCAGGCAAAGCAAAAATGGCTGTACCATGTGTAGATTTTATCTCTCAAATAGAAAGTGAGATTTTTTTTCAGGGACAGTTTACTCTTTTTAAGAAGTTACCATTTTCTTTGCAACTCTCTTTTTATTTTTCACCATAATTCTCTCTCGCTGTAATCTCCTTGAGAGGAAAGTTTTGTGCAAAATGACGTAAAACTGTGCATTTTAACATATTCTTATCCATTCCTTGTCATGAGTTTCCAGTTACAAGCTGGTAAACACTGCAGTTCCTGTACGTACCACCTCTCCCAGTTACACTGGAGCTACCAGGAGCTCTGATAATGGCAGAACTGGGGGTTTCCACCCAGAGTCAAAATCCTCCTACCTGCTTTTGTCTCCCCATTCACTTGTTGCTGAGGACCACGGATCGCTGCTTGATCTGCATCCAGCCAATTGATACAAAAGCTAAAGAGAAAAGCCTGAAGCTCAACTCTGATACCAAAGCTCAGCGTTTAATGAAGACGAGATGTCACCAGTCATAAGGTACTGTTGTTAGTAGTAAGGAATCTGTAGGAGAAACAGCTCAGATTATTTAAATGTTCCCCATAATATGGTCATAATGGGTTAGAATTTGAGACTGCATTTTTTTGGCTTCTGGTTTCTCCTTAAGCTCCTGTATTGGTAGAGAACATGAGGTGCCATTTCTATATTCAGGTTTTTTTTTTTTTCTAATCTGTCTAAGTACTCTATATCTGAAATCTTTTCAGAGAGGACAAAGAGGTATTCCAAGCAGATTTGTGCAAACTGATAAATGCAAATTAAAGCTTCAGATCTAACCTTCCAGTTTGACTGCACACCTGCCCAACTCCAGCAGGGGTGCTGGAATTTCTCTCCATTATAGGTACACTTTATTTTGGAAGGGAAAAGTGTCCTGCTTGATAGTATGGACGCAGCTGTGCTACATCACCACAGTCACTTGCTGCCGGTGCTGTGTAGGGTCACACGCCTTTTCTTGTCATTCCCAGCAAGGAGCCATGAAGATCCTGCCCTAAACTGGCACCATGAGTGATTCTGCATGGCCGTGTTTCCACTCAGAGCAGGTACCTTGACTGCAGCAACCCTCAGTGCAAGTCAGAAGGGACCAGCTGCCCTGCAACAATGGGATCCTGAGCCTTACGACCATGAATAGTCCAGGATCTTGTATCTGAGTGCTTTCCTCTGTATCTTTTATTCCTATGCATAGACGGCACATAAAACAGTTGTTTTCTTAAAAAACCCCACAATCTCTGAACTAAAATCTACAACGATATGCTCATATAGAGATCCCAGTTCCATTTCCAAATCCAGTAAACCCGAGGAGCGAGTCAAACTGAAACCTGCCCGTGGGTGCACGGTAAATTCTGAGCATATGAGAATTAGGGCCACGGCTGCTGAAATCTTCACATAGCTCAGGTTGCTAAACTACATGCAAATCATTTGCTTGGAAATGTTCCTGAGACACATCACTGGGGTGCTCTCGATGGCTGTCCCTCTCCATCACTGTATCCTGGAAAGGACTGCACAGCCACCGCTTTGCACGAGCTCTCTCTGGCTTTTCACCTCCCAAACATGTGTCGCCTGCTCTCGAATGGCAAGTTTCACTAAAGCATCTCCGAGCCCACGACAAGGTAAGTGCCACGGTGAGGGGAGTCCTTAGGAATTTAAAGCAGCAGTGTAAAGATACGTAACCTTCACCTAGCTAACTACAGCGTACCTGGAACCTGGCCATACGTGCCATTTTCTGCCTCGACATCATTTCATTCCAGTTTAACAATCAAGCTGTTCGCCCCAACAAAGAGCACAAGCAACCGTCCTGGCAGCCCACTTGGAATACTCTACTGGGTAAACAGCTTTAATTTACCAGCCAGCAAACCAAGCTGACTTCTAAAGTTCAGAAGATCATTTCAAACACAAAGGACCTGGAAATATAATGAAAGACAAATAGGTCCTTTAGGAAGATAATATAAGAGAACTGCAGAGGGTATAATTCATCCTCCTTTCCATTTAGCAATGCTGCTGCTGGTTACAACTGGGCAATTTGCTGAGCGTGGGCAAAGCCTGGGAAAGGACAGGCTGTAGGTTGCAATTCTCCCGGCTGGAGATTTCTTTGTAGAAAATGCCTGGTAAAATCTTATTCACTCCAAAGACAGATAAATCATAATAATTGCTCTTTAGGGTCTGAGGTAAATGCAGTCTCTGGCAAGGGTAAAGGATTTGACAGAGCCCAAATGAGGGTTTGAACTCCACAGGGGACAAGAAAGCCTCTAACACCCTTTCCTTCAGTCGGAGGCTGAATACTGGTTGTGCTAAAAAACAAGAAATGTCTCCAATCGCAGCAGCAGCAGCGAACTCCTAATGGAAGTAAATGAATAACCCTGATGGGTCCTAAACTACTTGTTCATTTTCTGAGACAGAAACTTAGACATTCTGCGAAGGTTTAAGGCACTAGGGGTTGGCTTGTGGCTGAAAATTAGGAAAGTTTCTTACAAACCAGCTATTCACATCCATCGTGTTAGGAAATCCTCCTAGTCATTCAAACCCAGCCCTCCATTCAAGGAGTGTTAACAAACAAGAAGCAAATTTTTAAAACCCTGCAATTTAGGAACAAGAATAACTGTACTTAGTATCCCTGGCTCTTGCACCCTCTCATTGAATTCTCCTCTATAAGATTTATGGCAAATGTGAGATTTTCTGGAATGCCTCAGATCCAAAGGTCTCTTGGGCAGGGGGCACATTTACATTGTTTCTTTGTAGAAAAGTAACCGATTTGTGGAACTACAAAAATGCCACAAAGAAAGCTCTAAAGGGATTGTATGCACCGAGCTGGTTTAGGTTATGGCTGTGGGCTTCTTCCTTAACTCACAGAGAAATTTAGATGCCTCATATTGTCTCATATCAATAGTTTGTTGATAAGTAAACATCTATATTTAAGAAGATCTTTCAGATTAATTACAAATCTGCTAAATTAACTCACACATGAGCAAGCCTGGTCTGTGTTTCTGTCCCACCTCCTGCTAACGGGAAGGTCTGACAGCTCCCAGCTGCTCTGCTGCGGGCCCTGGGCTGCCGATGCTCACACAAGAGCAGCAGGGCCAAGGGCAAGGCAGGACCGGAGCATCGGGGTGCTGTGCACCCTGCAGCGATGTGCACCCCTACAGCAACGTGCACGCCCGCAGCGATGTGCACCCCTGCAGCGATGTGCACCCCTGCAGTGATGTGTACCCCTGCAGCGATGTGCACTCTGCAGCGATGTGCACCCCTGCAGCGATGTGCACCCCTGCAGTGATGTGTACCCCTACAGCGATGTGCACCCCTGCAGCGATGTGCATGCTCACACAAGAGCAGCAGGGCCAAGGGCAAGGCAGGACCGGAGCATCGGGGTGCTGTGCACCCTGCAGCGATGTGCACCCCCGCAGCAATGTGCACGCCCGCAGCGATGTGCACCCCTGCAGCGATGTGCACCCCTGCAGCGATGTGCATGCCCACAGCGATGCCTGCAAGGGGCTGGGAGGGAGCTGAGGAGGTTTGAGGCTGGGGGAACACAGCCCAGAGCACCCAGCATTTGCACTAACAGTTTAGAAATAAAGTCAGAGGCTGCTGTCTGCAAGTAATGAGGCTGCAGCGCCTGTTCTGACAATTAGGGGTGCTTCTGCGCGACTGACATGGGTGGAGGGAGGACTAAGCTCTAGTTCGCACATTAGCAGCTTGCAGTTCCAACCATTTACTGAATCAGCTGCTGGAGCTTAAACGTTGCGCTAAGATCTGTACATGAGAAGCACATGAAGGCAGCAGAGGAGGGCTAAAAATGACCGTGCTGTACTCATGAGGCACAGATGCACGTCCACAAGCCAGGTTTACACAGATGTTCAGGCAGCTGAAGGTGCAAACAGGTACCTAGGGCCACTCGCACGAGATCCTAAGCGTGTTTTTGTATATCTGGTCCTTGGTAGCCTGCCAGACTATCCCAAAAAGGACAATGGACTCAAATTTCCTGTTTCTGCCTTCACAAGAGCACATTTGCTCAAAGCGTGTTCCCTCTGGCAGATTTTCCCTTCTGAGCACACCTTTGCAGAGCGAATTTTCAGCAGTTCCCCCACGCCCTTGGATACCTTGAAGCAGCTATTCAGTTTACAAGTGTGTGAGGTGCCATGGTTTTACCAGTTTCCCTTGCAAATTTGATCTTAGAAAAAAAAACCCCAAAAGACTTAGCAGAACTCCAGAGGTGTCAATTTTTAGTACTCTCACATGTCCAGAAATTCTGTTGTAATTTCCTTCTAAGTAGTCTGGGGTTAATGAGACTGAAGAGAATTATAGGAAGGAAATAAATAATTATATATTCTCCTTTTTCTCAACATGTCCCAAATGTCACCTCTGACCTGGCTTTCTATTTCTGGCATGAACTAAACTCCCTCTATTTATTTAGCAGCCTACACACCATTACAGTAACATAGCAACAGTACTTTCAGTTGTGAATTTGAAAAAAAAAAAAAAAGAATAGAAAAAAATTCCATATTTTTCATAAGAAAACTGTTAAAGCCTTGCAGTCTAGTAACACTTCAATCAATGCTTCTAATTTTCCCTTTACAAGCCAGTATCATTAGGTTTCCAGTCTGCAAACCCAATGCAGAAGGATGCGTAGGGGAACCAAAGCAGTGTCACCGTCGTGAAGCCTGTCCTTCCTATGCCAACCAGACTGTCCCCTAACGTTTTTGTTTGTTTGTCTTAATGATGTTTCAGCTTGAATATTTCTCAGGCTCAGCACAGACAAAAGCGGGAGTTTGGGGAGGATCCTGAAATGATGATGGCATTTATCTGGTGTTTTTCCCTTACTTTTCAAAAACAGTTCACCATTTTTTTACAGTCCATAGCTCAAGGGTGGTATGATGCTCAGAGTGATCTGTCAGTCCCATTGTCAGCTGACAGTCCAAATCCCACTGTTTTACATGGAAAGTTAGCCAGGGAAGACCTGTAAAAACAGCCCTGGAGCCAGAGGAGTACCCAGTGAAAACATTTTGCAAATCTTATTTCAGTGGGAGAAACGTGCCTAAGTATCTCAAAAAAAGCAATTCCCTGAGCTGCTTAAATGCTTCTTATTTTTAAACCTAAGGCCTCTGTGAGAACTCAATCGCATGCTTCAAAATGTTGAACTTATTAAAAATAAAACTTCTTAAACTTGCAAAGCTCCCACTATAAATATTAGTAAACAATACAGATGTAGTAGCTGGAATAGTAATTGGCGCTTCATGAAGTAGCATCTGGCTTCTTGTGAAACTTTCTTCATTGCTGCTGTAAACTCACCTGGCACCTCTTCTGATGCTTTTTCCCATCTCACGGTGATTTTATCAGCACACGGTCACCTCTGAATGCCGGTGGCTTTTCTGCAGAATCAGCAACAGAGCTTGGAAGCGCAGCTTTACAGCAGGCATCCGCGTTCAGCTTTCCCAGCATTTATAAACTCCAAACTTGTGTAAACTTAGTGGCTTTACTGCACAGTTCATAAAGTCTGCAAGTAAAACACAGTTCACGCTTGTTCCGAACTATTGGCTTCTCCTTGGCACGACCAGTTCGTGTCAGCTTGAAAAAACGGCTTCACAACTGTAAAATCCTTGAACTTCTACAAACAGCTTGCAAGTCTGGTATGTAAAAACAGATTGTTCACCAACTACGCGCTCTGCTGAGATTACACCAGTTGCAGATTTAGAAAGGGTCTCGTTATGGCCATTATTCTGCCCAACAGAAATAGGAATCCATAGCCCACGGGTCCCGGAGACTTGGGAGTCACAGGATGAATATTTGTCACTAACAGGGGTCGCAGGAACTATTGTCTTTTAAAAAGCATTGTCAAAAAAGAGTCAAAAGCATTCAGATGACAATCCAAGTTCCATTTAAATGAACACCTTAATTTAAGTAATTTAAAACTCATACTAGCAATGAAATTTTACTGCCTTTCTGTAAAATGCTGTATGGGAGAGGACATTTAATAACTGAAATGTGCTGCTCAAGGCTTTTGTGGAAAGCTACAAAGCGGTTTTGACTGTGGAGGTCAGGTGGGGTTTCTGGCATCGGAAGGGAAAGGAATAACAAAATCTCTAAGAACAGTTGTCTCATTCTAACAATGACAAAGCTACTAATGAGTTAGCCTCAGAAAGGGAGCATTTTTCTGCCATGAAGACTAGACACCAGTTTTTGTTTATTTTTAACAAATACCAAGTCGCAGCAGATTGTAAAACTGAGTTTTGCACAGCTATATGTTTGTTGTTTTTATTTTCTGATGCAACACAAATTGAAACAAGTCAAGGACATTTTAAAGCAGGAAAAAAAAAAAAAGTTGAAGTATGGCATTTTATTCAACAACCAAATGAGAGAAAGGAAAATCTATTTTATCTGGCTGGATGTAATGTTTTGACATGCAAATTTCATTTCAAAGACGGCATTTTTTCCTTGTCTAACCAATTCATTTTCAGTTCTAGTGAAAAGGACAAGAAAGCAAATAAAGTGACTGTTTCTCTACTGAGTAATTTTATAGGAATAAACTTGTTCCTTTCCCTAAAAACCTATCAAAGTGGCATAATACACATTCATAGCATTTTAATGCATTTTTGGTAGAAGTAATGTGTTTATCCATATTATAGTTTTCATGCTGCAACAAAGAGTCCACCAAAGTACTACTTGTAATGCTTTTTCCTCTAATACACGTTTGATTGCATCACTAGTTTAATTACCACTCAAGTTAACATTTCCTTCTCTATTTCAAACTAGCATTATTTTTAAGTCTCTATTTTTGAATGCAAAGACCTGATAACTTGTGGGTTTCTGTTTTGAATAGAAACCAGTAACTGGATATTCCTGCGCACTGAAAACACGTAGTCAAAGATTAAACTGGGGCTTCAGGGCTATTATGGCTCCACCCAAATAAATAGTCCAAGGGAAATTATTCTGCTTAACATTCTGATACACAGGTTGCCAAGAACAGCAGTGTTTTTTAGAAATTGGTTTTTTTCTTAGAAGTCAGCCTATCTCATCAAACATTGCATTTAAACTACCAAAACATGGTTAAAATGGAAGAAAATGGTCTAGAATAAACACCACACTTAACCTACCAAAACAAGGTTAAGTGGTGCAAAATGGTCTGGTTTGCACTTAGCTAATTACAGATGTTTAATGCTGGAAACTCCTCCCTAAAATGAATTTTCTGCTGTTATTTTACCAGTGAGATCAATTTGTTCAGGATTTCACAGAGAAGGGAACACATAGGCTGCAGCACAGGAGCTTCTAGATGGAAGTCTTCATTTTCTCAAAATTGAGTTCTTCCCTAATATCAAAACCAGACAGAATATATGCTACATTTTAAAATGAAGTAATAGCAGGAAAAACATAGGTACAAAGCTTACAACTGGAACCAGCTAAATGGCTCTGTCAACTTTCTCCATCACACGGGACTCCTATTCCCAGCTGACCGATAAACAAGAGTTACAAATCCTCCACAAGCTGGTTAAATAAACTCAGTTATTTCAGTGAGTTCAGGATGTTGATTGCAGCAGGGTATGGAAGGTGGCCATAACTCTCTATTCAGAGGGGACAGAGCTCAAGAGGTGAGGCTTTGTAGGAAGCATTCGGAAATAAGAAGGCTTATGGACAAAAATTAAGCTCAAATTTCTCTTTGATAGTTATTTTTCAGAAACTTCCCCCAAATCCCAAACCAGCAGAAGTACTTGACCTCACACAGCACTTGGGGATTTCTCCTAGGCGAGGCTGGCAGTGTCCTCCGCTGACACCAGCCCAACGTCAGATCAGAGAGCGGCCGCTCCGCATCCCACCCACCCTGAGCAGTCCTGCGGGACTCCTCTTCCTATTACTTGAGCAAACTGTTCCATAATTCTACTTTACTCTTTCTTCTTAGTGGCCACTAACTTCCCGTTTGCTCTCCTGATAAATACCAGAACTTCAGCTAAAAATGGAGAAGTCGTCTAGATTCTCTTATCTTGTAACACCCTGGCAAGGGGGTGCTGTGGTCGGGTGCTGGCAGGTCCCCACAACGACGTCCGTCTGCAGCTCCTTGCTGCCAGGCCCACTTACTGCCCCTCGCACAGACACAGCACAAACAGACACTGCTTTTCTAGGTTTTTGCAGGCTGGTACATTAATTTACAGCTCTATTTGTCTTCCTAGGCCAGACACTCCAAGAAGCATGGTAAAAAGTGCAAGGCTAAATTTTCTAACGCAGGGTCCATTGTGGACTCTTGTTCTAAAGATGCTGAGAAGGAATTTTGATTTTCAATAATATTTGAAGAATCCAGTCACTCAAGTAAAGCGGGAAACTTGCCTTTTTTTTAAGCAAGTGGTCTTCCCTCATCAATTTGTATAGTGCCGAAGATTAAAAATAGCTCTTCAGCTGGGGTACAGCTGTGCAGCATTGACTTCAGTGGAGCTGCACTGACTCCAAACAAGCAAGAATCTGTATATAGCCCTTTACTACTGCAAACCACGTAACTTAACACTGACAGTCAGTAAATACTGGTGTGGCTACCACCGCTGCTCCTCACAGGTGTGACAAACTACAGGACAGCAATGTGAGCATAGGTTGAAATTAGCTGCCTGCTAAAAATCCCATCTCCTTCTTCTTATCAGCACGTGAACAATGTGTCTTCTCAATGGCACTAGTCTCTTATTTCATTAGACATCTTCTGTGCCTTCTTCCATCTCTTTTTTTTCCATCTTAGTGACTTTTTGCACTGCCTGTGGTAATTTCTTTGTTTTCTAGGCCATGAAACCATTCTTCCCCCTCTCCAATAAACAGAAAACAATTACCAGTCAGTGAGCAGATATATTTCCATATGTAAATTATCAAAAGCTGTCTGTTCAAGGCTGACTTTACAGACCTGGGATACATGAACTCCACCATCCTGAGCCTTCTGAATTTTTAAGGTTTTTTAGCAAACATAAACGATTTTTTCCCTTGCAGCTCTGAATGCCTAACCTACATCCCTGGTTGGATGCATGCAGCACTAATATAAGGCGCTGCAAAACCCATCAAACCTGAAGCAGGTTCTCCCATGACATCTAATTTCCTACAGAAGCTGGTACTCATCATCCGCTAATATCAATACCAAAAATCTCCAGTGGGGCCAGGTTTTCCTCCCATGGGGCTGAGTGTCAAGCTTTGCCTGAATTTTGCCTTTTTGGTCTAGAACATGATGGACTTCACCTCCACCACCACCACTTCCTAGTTTTTGGTAGCAGCTTCTTCCTCTCTCACCCCTGCCCCATGCCCAGCTCCCCCAGAGTTTCAGGGGTTCCCCAGCACCCCTCAAGCCCACACAGCCCCAACCAGTGAGACAAGCTGGAACCAAGTGGGGAAATGAGAGCAGCACAGCTTTCAGGTCACACTTAGGGGACAAAGAACTGCAACACACACCAAATGCTCTCCCAGGAGACTCCTTGCACAACTGCCTCTTACATAGGCTGACGTGGTGGATTCATGGTTCAAGTATCAGACAGAGGGAAAAGCATTGTGCGTGCTATTAAACCACTATTAGAGTATTTGCCTGCTGCAGTGAAGCTCCCTGTGCTTTCTAATAAATTCTCCGCATTTAGCATTAAGCTCTCTGTTTTTACAGAAAGTTACACTTGGGTAATTAATCTTATGTTCGTTTCCTGCACATGTAAGAGAGCAGCCTTTGTTAGGGAATGATAAGACACTTCTAAGAATAGTGCTACTAAGAGCATCAGCTTTGTAAGACATTACAGGAAAAATATAGGCTCTTAACACCTGCTTTTCGCTTTTCAAAGTTTTGAAAATAAGGTTCTGCTTATCTAGAGCCAAATTCTGGCTTGTTTATGTGTAAAAAACCTAATTGCTTTCATCAGGTAACAAGCATAAATGAAGGTATACTTTGGTCTTTAGGCTTCAATCTCACAAAGATGTTTTTTGTTTACTTTTATAAACACTGTAAATATTGTCAGGGGCTTCAGTGGGACTATCTGCAGTTCCCAGTCTCACAACCTGAATTCATCACTTTGTCTGATCTCTTAACTATGGATTCCACTGAAATTAACTGAATTTTCATAGTGATTGTAATAGTTTGAGGATTAAGAATTTTTCTGTGTGTAAAACAAGAGACCTTCAGGCCAGACCTTAAAAAGGCCAGATGCTGAACTCAGGAAAACGTCAACTGGGAGACAACCTCAGGAGAGCACCTGAGTCACTGCAGTGTAAGGTCCCCATGAGCAGCTCCCTGGAAGCTTCAGCTCAGACCATAGGTTTCGCCAGCTGAACACAAAAGGTGGTGTAAAGCTTGGGGATTTATGTGTGTTGTCAGTTCAGAACCAGAGCCAACACCATTCTCCTGTAAGCGGTTGACACTTGACACCTACTGAAGTCAGTTTAAACAGTCATTGTTTTAAAGCTTGTGTTGTTTTTCAGCAGTCAATGTGGTTCAGCCTGAGCTATCTACCACCCCAGTGCAAGATGCACAAGCTCCCATGCTGATGAAACTATGTAAAAAGTGGAAAGAAATAGTTTACAGTGTGTAAGAGACAATATCCATTTGGTTTGTAGCATCCACTGTGTAACCAGTGGCATGAGAAAGGACGTTAATCTTTGCTGTACTTGCAACAGATTTCTTTCTGCTTTATTATGGACAAAGGAGTAGTTTATCCTCCTAACCAGAAAACAAAGCTAATCTGCAGAGATCTGGCTAATCTAGTGGTTGATGTCTGAAGAACATAGACCCAATTTCCCTGGGTTTTGTAGTGCAAAATCTGAGCAGAGCAGACTGCAACTAGCCTTGTGAGCTGATCAGAGCCCCTGTTGTGACTATTATCTCGACCGTATAATGGGGGCTTTCAACTCCCAGCTTTATCACATTCTGTTTTCTCTACTTTGCCCTTTTATGAATATTGAGTCATCAAAAATAGCTTCACTGACAGAGTTACTAATGATACCAGCTGGGTGAATCAGTGGCTCTTATATTGTCTAGTGCCTGCTATATAGTGCTATTAGTAAAAAATGTAACAAAAATTAGCTATCCATATTTTATTTGCAGCTCCCTTGAGAGCCATCATAGTGGTTATTTTGGAACTGGAAAATGCTAACTGAACAAAGCAAATATTCAGCCATTTCAATGCAATACTGTGATCTAAAAGAAGAAACTTTGGCTTAGAATAAGTTAAAAGTAAATTCTAACATCAGTAAATTATCCTTTCTCCTAGTTTTTACTGCAAAGAAAAAAATACATTACCAAATGATATCTACCACATTATTAATGAGACAGTTATTCCTCCTTTTCCTACTGGAAAAAGCTAACATCAGCAGTCCAGAAAAAATGTTGATAAACAGAAGTGAATAGGACAAATGATGTAAGCTATGTCTATGGCTCGGGAGTGTGACAGACACATACGGGGGCATCCTTCTAGCACAGCTCAGTGCTCTGGGGTAAGTTAGAAGTGCATGACTCAAACGAGTATTACCGATTCCAAAAGTGCAACAACAGTCACAACGTGCCTGGTGAAGCCCATCACAAATGAATATGCAAAATGGCCCACGATGGGCTCCCATTTTTAATGCTGTCCCAAGCAATTTCTGAAGGGTCATTTATTTCTACCCCGAATGCCTTCCTCACAGCCCTGCAATGATACAGCTTCCTATGTTTGCAACACACGCCCTTTTTTTCTTTTTTTTTTTCTCTTTTTTTTTTTTTTTTTTTTTTTTTCCTGTCAGAAAACACAGGCAGGCAGCTACAGAACGAAACAAGGGGCCCCCTTTATACATAATGCAGTTGCAGCTCTGCATGCATGCAGTGCTGGCTGCTTCTCACCAGCCCCCTTCACCTTGCAGCTATCAGGAACTTTACAGCATGGCATCTTCCAGCACCTCCTCATCAGAGACAAAAAGTGCAGCTTTCTGCTAGCGACCGCATCTGGCATATTAAATCGGTAAATAAAACTCTTGCAGATGTTGCCTTCAGCAAGTGTCATAGAAATTATAGAGCATCTGAACAAAGCAGAGCCTAAGAATTTGAAGTATTAGGTTTTTTTTTTTTTCAGGAGGTTCTTGCCCTTCCCTGGAAAAGTGACATTTGAAATTCTGTTACAACAATGCTGTTAGTTACGGCAACATTAACTGAAACCGAAATGCGGTTTTTAACCTAAGATATGTTGCATAACAACTGAAGTATTATAATTTTACGAGCCGGGAAAGGTTAATTCCAAAGGGCACAAGAATATCCGTGAAAACTAAAACACTCCATAGGCGCACGGACTTGTAAATCTTTTTGTTTTGGTCCAAGGCGAAGCCGAAACAGGCGACCCATTTCAAAGACACCGAGCACACGCCGAAATCCGTTTAAGCGAGAAAAAAAAAAAAAATATATATA
>NW_010111222.1:0-521 GCF_000699245.1 Pterocles gutturalis
GGGCAGCAGGGACCCACCTCCTGGCACCACACAGCCCCGCTCCCTGCAAGGACCCCCCCTCAGGGCTGTGGGGCAGCTCGGGACCCCACGGACCCCGAAAAGCCACCCCCTTGGTGACATCAGTGGGAACATCTCTAGGGACAGGGTCCTGCATGTACCCCTGGGGATGGGGACGGGGTTCTGAGCAGATCTGGGGACAGGGATGGGGACCCACACGTAGCCCTGGGGATGGGGACAGAGTCCTGAGCAGTGCTGGGGACAGGGACAGGGTCCCACACACAGCCCTGGGGATGGGGACAGGGTCCTGAGCAGCCCTGGGGATGGGGACAGGGTCCTGCATGTACCCCTGGGGATGGGGACAGGGTCCTGAGCAGCTCTGGGGACAGGGATGGGGTCCCACACATATCCCTGGGGATGGGGACGGGGTCCTGAGCAGATTTGGGGACAGGGATGGGGACCCACACCCAGCCCTGGGGATGGGGTCAGAGCCTCGCCGCAGGGGCCAGGCAGATGGTCCCCCT
>NW_010111223.1:0-3805 GCF_000699245.1 Pterocles gutturalis
GCTCCTGGGTACCACAGGGGGGGACAAAAAGCAGAGGGAGTTCGTAATGGGTGGGGAGGAAAAGTAAAGCCCTGGATGTGCAATGCAGCTCAGTCTGAGGCTGGCAGAGGATGACTGGAGCCCTGTGCCCCAATTCTCCACCGTTACCCCCTCTCAGTCACCCTCTCGTGATGTCCCATCACAGTGGCCTGCTGCCACGCAGGGGCTGCAAGTGACACCCAGCGGCTCTCCGGTCCCCATCCAGAGGCCAAGGGGCAGCGGAGCCCCGGGGAGGGGGAGTTACAAAAAGCCAACACCCTTCCGAAATGAGCCACCTGCCCCAGGAGGACCCAGGGCTTTCGTGGCAATTGGGGCTGCTTCGAGGCGAGCTGCTGCCTGGCAAGCACTGTGGTAGCACAGGTTACTTGCTCCTTCCAGCAGGCTAACGGTGCAGCCAGGATGCTGAATTGTTGTGCAGCATCAAACACTGAAGTTTTAGCTTTGGAGCCAGACTTCACAAGTCTTTGCACTAGGGAGAAAAGATAGGGAAAGGGCAACGTGGAGTAAGCCAGCACAGAAAAGATGGTTTTATTCTCCCTCCTCCTCTTCTCCCCTGCCTTTACAAAAAAAATAGTCTGCTTACATATTTATGCATACACAGACGTGTTCTTATACGTACACCTCAAAGCAGTCACGCTGGATGTCAAAAAAGCCCACGAGCCAGTGTGTCACTTGGAGTCACTCTGCAGCAGAACTGTCACTCAAGCCCCTCCTGCCCGTCGAAGGACACGGTGCCACTGATCGTTCATTTTTAAGAGAAGCCACCAGGTTCAAAGAGATTGAAAAAAGAATCAAGAAGCTGTGTGCTTTGTAACACCCCCGGCCTAACCTTGCTTGTTGGGTCTCAGATGATGGAGCAGAGCCCTGTGACAGCCCACAGAGCGTTGTGGGTCCCTTGGACCGGCCGTGGGCACCCGCCTGCCACGCTGCGCTCGCCGGAGCGCCGGCACCTTGCACAGCGCTGCACCATCGCATTTGCATGTGCTGTAAAAGCAGCATTTAATGACAAGACAATTTACATGTAATGTTATAAATATTACGGTTGATTTAGTGCTAAACCTCCAGCCTTCCTGTTGAAGGCACTTTCCAATTTCCCTCCCCAAGATCTCGCCTCCCAGGGCGGCAGGACTCGGTGTGAGCATCTCAGGGATGCATCACACACAACACACGGTGCCGTGGGCTTTATCGGAAGGAACAGGAAGGGGGTGTCCTCTCCAGTTCCAGGAGCAGCTCTTCACAGGCTCTAGAACAGCATTCTTGGGTAAAAAGTCGTCCTAAAAGCCCTTGAGCTAATCCCCACGGGTTGTTTGCAGATCGCCTGGTGGAAGCGGGCAGCGTTGGTGACGGATCCACCGGCAGCAAGGTCCCAGAGCCGGTGGAAACCTGCGGCTTCTGCTTCCCGGGACACGGCTCTGCCGTACAGGAGACCAAGTCGTGCCACGGCACCTCCCACCCGCCCGGGGAAAGAGCTGCTCCCTCCCACAGCGGGATATGCAGCATGGGAAGCGCTGGGGCTGTTCCCAGCCCTGACGACGGCCACTTCAAAATCATATGTTCTCCTTCGCAAGAGAAGACGCTCATGGCCTGACCGTGAGAACGTTCCTGCACAGGATCAGAAAGGAGGGGTGCTCCCTCTGCCCCAAACACAGCTGCTTCACCCTCCCTTTCTAACAGCTAACGGCTTCTACCAGGACCGATGGACACGGCCCAGCCCTGGCCCGAGGGCTGCAGGCTACAGCCAGGGCTGTTTTCTTCCGCTCAGGAACTTAATTTCTCGTTATTCTTGTGCATTCCCAGTGACAGAAGTAATTCCCCATTTAGCAGCATCTTCATCCTCCGACCTGACCTCTGCAGACTCCACGGTGGGTCCCAGTCAGTGGGAGCAATGTCTCATTGTGGCTTTTCATCCCCATTCCAGCATCAGCATCACTTGTCTCTGCAGAAGGCGCTGGTAAAGAGCCAGGATCAGAGCCTGGTGTCCCCCGGTCCCCGCGGAGGACACACCGTCCCCTGCCTGAGAACTCCGCTGTAACGCAAGCGGCTCCCACGCGGAGCTGGAAGCATCTCAGACGTGGACTCAGAGCCAAGAAGTTGCTTGTGGAAGTTACAATGTCCACTGCATGCTACTGCCCTGCTCTCACGAGGAGCATGTTTTCTGACTTGACCAGAAGTTTCTTTACGGGACAGAATATTTGTAAGACACAACACGTGAAGCTCCGCCACCAGCTTCCAACACTGCTGGGAGGGGAGGACAGGTCACGGGCGATGGCGAGGCTTTGCCTTGCGACAGGACACGATGCTGCAGGGGAGGAGCTGGGACAGGCACCAAAACCCCTGATGGAACTGGGTTTACATGTGAAAACTCATCCAAGGCTGAGAACTGTCTAAAAGACTGGATTTACGTCCATCTGGTCTGGGTTACTCTGAAGAGCTGGTAAAAGCGATGAACCAGCTAGAGATAGAGCTGCTGAGGGAAGGTGTTTATCTGACCTGGCTTTGAAAGCTACTAGGGAAAAACATGGGTTTCAACACGCTACTTGAAGTTCTCATTTTCACTAAAAGAGAGTGTAGAAACTTTTTACTTGGTGGGAAATCACTCCTGGTAGGAGCTCATCCCCAGATTAGAGCTTCAAACGTGGAAGAATAAATATGAGTCAATATACACACAAATCGGCGCTGGGAAAGTAGAGAGCTGGAGAAACCAGGAGCAGGTAGTGATAACAGACTGTGTCCCCTCACATTATGTATTTCTCTAAATATCACTGTTTTCTTATCACTAAAGAAGGCACCACCTGGGGGGTGACCGTGACAAAGCCAGTGCCATGAGTGATGTCTGGTCACACAGCAGAAAGGTGTAGGACCCATTAAATCCATCAGAACCAAGAAATGTAAGAGGGGGTTTGAGGTGAGGACTGAGCCCATGTGTTGGTCCAACAGCTGGTACCTGGGGCCAGGCTCTGCTGCCCTGAATTGCTCCCGGAACCAGCCTGACAATTCTCCATCTCGTTATCCTTGGGTCCTGCCTTCCATCTCCTCCCTCTGCTTCACAAAGTCCTCATCCCCCAGTGGCACGAGAGATGAGTTTTGCATCGTGCTATATGTGCAAAAATAAGACTTTTTAAAACTGCAATCTCATTTTACTCAGATGGGACTCCTAAATACGATGGGTGAGCCCTCAAGGCCACCACCCCACAGTGTGATGGAGAGAGCAAAGGTTCAACCACCTGCACAGCGAACAGAGCACAGACCCCAGCCACGAGCAGGCCACTGGCAGGGGACAGTGACAGCCCCAGATCTCCCCTCACTGAGCCCCTCACATGTGTCACCTCCCACCCTCAGCACCCACAGTCCATGGGCCTCCCCCCCCTGTATCTCCTCTACCTCCCACTCTCCCCCCCCCGCCGAAGACCCTCTTGGCCTCTCCTCTCACACAGCCACCCCCCGAGGACCCCCAGCTCCACACCATCACCTTCCACGGCCTTGCCTGCTGCCGTTTCCCTCCTACGGAATCTGCTCCCAGGGCTCCTGGACTCATGGCACCAGCTCCTGTGGCCTCCTGCCCCATGGCCTCACCTCCCAGAGCGTCCCACACCACGGCCCAAAATACCATGGCACCACGAGCACCCCAACTTCACCAAACCTCCAGAAGGCTTTCAGCCCCAGAAGCCACCTTGCCCTATACAAGCTCACCCCAACTCTTCCTCAGCCTCCCACCCCCTTTCAGTCTCCCACCCCTGCTCAGCCTCCCACACCATTTTGGCCCCCC
>NW_010111223.1:3831-39156 GCF_000699245.1 Pterocles gutturalis
TCCCCCCACTTTTTGGACTCTCATCCCCTTTTGGCTCAGCCCCAACCTCTCCTCGGTCTGCACCTTTGCATGGACTCATCTCCCCATCAGCTGCCCCCAGTCCCTTGTTTCCCCCCCACCTCAGCCTTACCCTTCCTTGTCCTCTCTCCTGCTCTAGCATCTGCTCTTCCTCTGCCTTTCATCTCCGACACCATTTAGTCTCCACCTGTGTTCCTGCTCTGCCTCCACTCCTGCTCCTCCTCCCACTGCTCTTCCACCACCCTCCACCTTTTACCCTGCCCGTTCTCTGCCAGGCTCCTGTTTTCCCCCTCCCAAAGCCTCTCGCCTCCTTCCACGGCTGCTGTGTCCCCCTCCTTCTACACCCTCCTACAGCGTGATAGCCTTTGCTTTCCCTGGGCCTCCCCCACAGCTTGACCTCCCCCCATGCTGCAGGGTGAAGGGGGAGCACCAGCGTGTCCCCCCCAGCCCCACTCTGCTCCCGGTGCTTCCCAGCAAGGACAGGGCTCCAGGAGAAGGAAACCCCCATAAACAGACAGAGGAGCTGATCCTGCTGCCCCTTCCCAGCACACAGCTCCTGGGAGAGCGTTGGGACTGTGCGGCTCCAGCCCAGCTCCAGCACCCTGGGGACATTTGAGTGTCACCTCCAGGGACAGGTGCTGGTCCCCTGGGGGATCCCCCGGCCACATTCCTCATGTAAGGAGATTCAGAACCTTATTTAAAAGCAGGATAGAAAGGACTGAGCATGTGCCACTGGTTTTGCAATTAGGGCATCTCCTGAGGATCAAGAGGCACCAATTATTCAGAGGAGAATGCTTCCAGGAAGCACTGACGGCAGCGAGCACCAGCGCTCACCCTGCGCAGCCCTGGCAGGCGGCCGCTCTCCAGCCGGCCCAGGCGGCCACTTGCCTTCTCACACCCAGGCAAAGCCCGTGTTGGGCTGGGGCTGTCCCTCCCGTCACCACGCAGCTGGTGTCCCAGAAACTGGGGAAAGCACTCATCAGAAGCCAAGTCCTTCCCTCCAAGAGGAGGGTATTCCTCACCCACGGGCCATCCCCTCTTCAGGGAATGGAACTGCTGATATCAGCTTATTAAAAAAAAAAAAAAAGGTAATATGGAGCAACTTGAGCAAATGAGCAGTGAGAATAACACACAGGCTCCCCGATACAACCCTTAGGTGCTGGAGAACCAAAAGGAACCCACGGATTCAGTCTCACATCTGCAGCCACTGGCCAACAGCTCCGGTGGAGCACACCTGGAAACATCACTTTGGATATTCGAGGGACACCAAGCACGGGACACAAGCACTTACAGCTGGGATCAGTTAAAACATGGAAATAAGGGCACCCATTTTGAACAAGAGCATCCACCTGGGGGGTTAAACAAGTCTCCTGCTGCTTCGCTCAGGCTTTCCTTAGGCACCAGCTTTATTTCTAGTCAAGTGGCCAAGGGACAAGAAAATATACTGAAAGTGACTTTCTGGCTATTTTTGTGCCCCATGTAGAGTCACATTCATTGCCAGTGGATAACAGAATACACACCCCGGCGTGAGCCTGCATCACCACCCCAGGCTTTGTTTCCAGCCCTTTCTGCAGGTGCTTCCTCGCAACAGACCAAGCTGTGCAGATATCAAACTGCACCTCAAAATACACAAGTCACCCCCAAACCGCTCCCCGAAATGCAGAGACTCAGCAGAGCAGCGCAGCCATCGCTCCCGGCGGAGGCAGCCTTTCGCTGCCGGCTGCCAGCGCACCGGGGAGGCGTAACTTTGTCAGCTGCTCGTTAGCGTCCTGCCGCACAGGCTGGCGTTCAGTGGTCGGCGTTTTCCTGAAGGTGATGTTACCAGAGTTCTGCACAGAGAAAGCTCCTGGTTCTGTAGGGAATAAAGCCAGAGTAGGAGCTGTGTGGCTGCTTCCGAAGAGATGAGGGGTAAGAGAAGCTGCGTTTGAGAACAAGCATCAGGAGGGGCAGGGCTGCTCCTATGACAGCAGCTGGTCTTCCATTTTTATAGGAAGAGGGAAAATGCTCTCTCCTCCTCTAGCAACCTGTGCTGATTTACTGTTGCTGGAAATAGAAACACGCCTGGTACGATTCAGGCAGAGACACAGGGGGTGGGGTAGCAGGGGGGAGAAGAAAATAATAAGAGCTTTTAATACACCCAGAATTCCCCTTTTGAAACCAGAGGCAGAGCACTAAAATCCACCTCGCTCTCCATCTCCCACTGAAAAACCATCTGCGCCGGTGCAGTTGGACAGAGCACAGCCCTCTTCACCAGCTTTAGAGGGTGGGGAAAAAACCCATTAAAGCTGATTTATATGGCTGGCCTCGTCCCTGAACCATTTGTTTCTAAAGGATTAACAAAACAGACTGCACGAGCTCGGGTGGCCAAGCGTGTGCTAGTGAAAAACAGAATTCATTTGTTCAGGCTCCAGCATCAAGAAAAGCAGCCAAAGGCTCAGACCCCGGCATCACAAAGCGAAGGCATCCCCGAAACGCAAATCCCATCTGCCGCGCGGTGGCACTCCTCCTCCAGCAACAGGACAAGGTGGGGACGCCAACTGCAGCAGCCCTGGGACTAATGAAAGGCTGATTCCTGTCCTCCCCTGCAAGCTTGCTGCATTATTAAAAGGTAGCGAGAAAGCGGCGTCAAGCACCCGCACGATACCGTGCCCGATTCGGGGAGGGGGGGCCCCCCTTTCCTGCGGGTGCGCCATTCATCTGCATTTCTCCAGCAATTTTTCATTTGCGACAAGAACGCTCTGGTTAAATCTTCCAGCACCCAATTACAACTGAAAATTATTTCAAGCGTGATGATACAAAACCAGAGTACGCTATCGCTTCTGCAGAAACCAGGCTGCTTGGGTGACTCCCACCCTGCACGGTTTCACATCTTCTGTGCCTGATTTGCTATTCAAGGTGCTTCAATTAGTTGTCCCTTCATCCTTCCCTGTTACAAGCTGTCGCAGAAATCTCTTGATGTACAAAACCGCTTTGTGCTCTTCCAGTTTGTGTACAAATCAAATGCAATTCCCTCCTTTGGTTCAGCTGCTCATTTCAAAAACAAACAAACCTCCTTCCCTTATTTTCCTCCTGTTCCTTGTGTTAACCAGAGCACCTCCCGCCTCTGTCTCAGGCAGGTTAGACACCTGTAACTGATTTCCCGAGCACACAATCTGCAAGATTAGAGCCATCCATGTTTATAACCAGAGTGGGGAAGCCTAAGGAGGCTGTCTGGCTGTACACACAGAACCTAACGACCTTTTTGGTGCGGCTCTTAGACCAGGCTACACAGTGCCCAACTCTTACACGCAGCTTCCCACGAGTTCCAAAAGGAAGGGAGAACAAAGCTGGTTTTGCTCATTTAAGCTCTATATTCTGAACAGTTTCTCACAGGCTGCAATTCAATCCACAGCCCAGCCTCCGGAGAGCACAATCCAGCACATGAGCAGTGACTGCTGGTATCTCGACAAGCAACCGAGCTGCTCGGAACAGCAGCGATGGAGGGGGAGAGAAGGAACGACACCGCATCTGTAACAAAGCAAGAGTAAAGCTGGTGCACCCCGCGCTGCGAGCTAGGCACAGCGATACGGGGGCTGTGATTCTGCGAGAAGAGTACGTGAGGAGTTAATACATGTGGGAGGATACAAGGAACCAATACCAGCCTAGCACATACCAGGAAAATGTGTTGTTTACTTAAAAACCCAGAGCACTGCAGAAGTGCTCAATAGCAGCAGATCCATCCCTCGCTGCAGCCCCCAGCAGCAACCGTTTCTAACAGATGGTACATTTTTCAATACCGAGGTTCTTTCAAGTGTCATATATATGCCTTTGGAAGGCAGCAAGGGGGGAAAAAAACCAAACCAAAACCATCAACAACAAAACAAGCCATTTTGAGAAATTCAAACTTATTCACAAGATTTAAAAAAAAAGAACCAAGACCACTCTTACAGTATAAACACGCCAATTCATTCATTTTTACTGATGGTTGCATTTATGAATTTCATTCTCGTGAAAAAAGGGAATAAAAGGAAAAAAAATTAAGAAAATAGCTATTTATAGAAAACAAAACAAAAAAAGGGCTCGAACAGAAAAGAATCTGTGCTGATGCTTTTGATGAGCAGTCCGATGGCATTGAACATTACCTGTGCAAGCAGGCATGCTTGAAAACCTGTCTCAATAGTGTAGCTTCAGTTCCACAATCCAGGATTTCTTTTACGGTTGTTGGAAAAAAAAGAGCCTAATAGTTTCATACTGTATTTATTTAATAACTAAAATTCACAAATAAAAAGATACTTGCAAAGTCCTTTAGTTGTGTCATCCCCTCCTCCGCCACTCTACTGCTTTCAGACCCATATGCATAAAAAATGGGTTGGATTTTTAACGGTAACTGTTATATGATTGGTCGTTGGAGCTGAAGCACCAAATGGAGAAGATGCTTTATGGAGATGAGGGTAAAACCCCTTGCCTTCCCACACACATTCTGGAGGAACATAGGAGATGTACCAGTGCCCGGACTCCTCTGCTCCCATTTCTCCCCACCCAGAGCATTCCTTTCATTTTATATTTCCTCTGTTAAGTGACTGACTGTAGCCTCTTTTTTTTCCCCTTTCTGTCCTTGCAGGACTGCATACACGTTGGACATTGTTCATTTCTTACTCCGCCAGGCTTTGAGTCAGTGTCAAGTAGGTCCTGTTACAGCTCAGTGCTAGTTGTTTTTTAATGGGTCTTTTTATTTCAGGTAGGTTTGTGTGTCGATTCAGAAGGCTTGCTTATTTTCTTCCTTGTTTATATCTGAACAAGCTGCTGGATAAGGCTATTCATACTCCAGGAACTGTTTGTGATAGAACAGCAAATATCTGCAAGAAAGCAGAGGTACAATTTCAGCTTTCTGCTATGTATCAGAACAGATTAGTACTTCCATTGATGCGATGATAAAAAATTAGGACTATTAATTTTGTTTTTCTTTTTAATTTGAAGCAATCCCAGGGACATGCCAGTTCCCTACAGTAACCAGGGATGAGAAGGAGGGAAGCCAGCTGAAATAATTTTACCATCAACTCAGGAAACCGAACAGTTGTACATCAAGCAGTCAAACCCTTTTGTTGTACCATCTATTTAGAACCTGACAGCTCCAGAAGCTCAGACCATGCTGGTGCCCAGACAGGCAGCATCCATTTAACACTATCATGTCATAAAACACAACTCAGGTGCTTTAAGATGCAACTGTTGCTTGGGAGTCACATTACCAAAGCGACAAACACGCTTACTGCAAACTGTCTGCCATTTACTGTTACAGGGAAAAAAAAAAATAAAAGAATGAGGCACGTGGGTGAAAAACTCACGTCCCAACTGAATCCAACTCAAATATCTAATATCTCAATCTGTACTCAAATCTGGTGTTTTAATGGGATTAAATGCTTCCTGTTCTTAATTACTTTTTGCGTATTGCTACATAACAGAGCCCAGCCTTCAAGCAGTTACACGTCAGAGGGAACTGGACTCATCCCGACACACTCTGTACCCACTGCACACTGACAAGGGTCACTGCATGACTCCCCTAAAATGCTTCATAGCACTTTGGAGACTTTCCAATTATTATTGTCCCATCTCACGCCCCACGGAGCTTCCTTTATACAGTGCAGATCTACTTAGTGTGAGCCTTTATCTGGACCAGGGAAAATGGATCAGAGCTCAAACCAGCCTTTAATGCGCCGGATGGGCAGCAGTTCTGGCACATGTCCTCTCCTCCTCGCCTATGGCCGTTCTCCCAGACATACCCCATCTGAACCAGTTACAGACACTGCAGCCAGCTCATGTCCCTTCTCCTTCCCCTCTTCTTCCTTCAACAAATCTTGGATTATAGAGCAACATTCTGAAGCACTGATATAGACTCAGATACATTAGATATTCCAAGAGAGAAATTAAGTCTTCGCTGTGATGGAAGGGTCTTTTAACTGAGAGCCCAAAGGTCAAAGTTTCTCTTCCTTTCCTCTTTCCAGTCCACAGCTTACCCTTCACTGTCTAGCACATCCTTAATGCTAGCCTTGGTGATAATGGCATCATCACACTTGAACCACTGGTCCTTGTGCTGCCGGATGAAGCTGGTATAGTGCCCGCTCTCCAAGGTTCCCTGGTGATTAACTACTGCAAACAAGGAATACCTGGTACAGAAAAGAGTCAATGAATATACGGATCAAAAGGAGTAAAACAACTGACATGTTAGACAGACAAGCTCATGTTCGTAAACACGTACAGCAATAGTAAAGGATCTGACCCATCAACGGAACACCAGCTCCTAACATTAACTGGGAACAAGGATGCCCAGGGAAAAGAACCACATTTTATTTTTTCTGTCTTGCTATTACTGCAATGCTCCAGTCTGATGGCAGCAGTCTGCTTTACCAATACTTGGCTACCACAGATTTTTCTTCTAAAATAGATCAATATTGATGCATTCCTGAGGAGGACCACTGATTATCTCAGTCTGACCTTCTATTTCCCTGAATTACTTACTCTAGTGAACCAGAAAAATGCATTTGAGGCATAGGGATGGGGAAGGAGGTAACCTTAAATATAGCTAATCTGTAATATTTCTAGTGATAAATTGCTGTACTGATTAATTGTCCTTAATCTGGAAAGCCTGTACCTATTCTGAAATCCTGAAATACTGAACACATTCTGCCTCAACTTCCAGCTTTCGAATGCTGCTGTGCATTTGCCTGCTGGCCTGAAAGCTAGCAGACACAGCTCTGTTCTAAAGACAGATACTGACAGACTAATCAAGTTGCTTTTAACTCATTTCTCCTTTTCTTAAAAAGAGAGAAGATTGAAGTCCTTGACTCTTTTGTTCTAAGGTAAGATTTTGTTTCCAGTCTTAAATATCCTTGGGGCTCTTTTTCAAATGTTCTCCACTCTCTTTAACTCTTTCTTAAAATGCTGTCCTCAAGCTTGGATACAAACACAGCTGCACAATGTAAAATAATCTCTCTAATCTCACTTGATGTTGTCCTACATATGTTAAAATTTCACAGAGCTCTTTTGACACAGTGGTGCCACAACAAGGCACCTATTCAGCTGATTGTCTACAGAGCCGCTGATTTATAACATCAAACTGTTCCTAGTGGAGTCTTTAATCCAACTAGGATGGACTCCAGGACTCTCTAGTCCTAGACGAAGAATTCTAAACTGACCCCAGCTGTTTACTGGCATCCAGCTTACCAAGCAGCCCAGATGCCTCCGCTCTCATTACCCAATCCTCTTCATTGTTTACAACTTTTCCAACTTAAGTCACGTGCAAACCTCAACAGCGATCAGTTGTGTTTTCTTTCAGATCTTTGCTAACACTATTGAACACCACACGTCTAACGAATCATCGCTGTAGGACCACACGTGACACCTGCCTGGTACCTGCCTGTATGACAACTGCACTAAGACCTGGTGAGCTAGTTTTTACATCTATTGAGTGATTCCAGTTTCTTAATTAAACTTTCAGGGCCAAATGAAGTGCCTTAAAGAATTTACATACACAACATCAGCACATGACTGCAGCAACCCAACTTGTAACCCTATAAAAACAAAAACCACAAGGTTTGTGTGACCATCTCTATTCCCAGCAAGCTATGGATACTGGTTTCAATTATACTCCCTTTACATTCCTGAGCAAGTCCCATATCAGCTCGTCATTTATTCTGACTGGAATCAACACCTGATCAAGAGACCCCAGAATTACTGGGGTCCTCCACTTGGGACGTTTCAGTGTCAGTGTTCTATAAACTTTCTTTTGGTCCTCCCGAGCTCCCTTTGCGATTGCAGTAGATATAGGATTATCTAAAGCAGCACCCATCCCTTTTAATCCTGTGACCATAGCTTTTAATTTTGCTCATAGACCAATGACTGGGGTTATCAGCTTCATATCTGAAAGTCAGCTGCCACAAAACCTCAAAAGAGTAGGCGACTGTAGTGAGTGAAGCTTTACTTTGCAACAGTTGAGACTTACTGTGCTGGCAAATACAGAAATGCACTGCAGACTACACAGCAGAGCGTGATTCTCCTTCTAGGAGCCAACTACCTTTCATAATAGGAGTCATGGAATGTGCCACTTACTTATTATCATTGTTTAGACTATCCGTCGGCTGCTGGTATTGCCCGTTCATCCTGCTCTCTTTACTGCAACACACACACACAAAAATCCAGTCACTTAAAGCAGTGGCTTCCCAAACCAATGCGATAGTTTTTACATGACACAGCCCGTTTGCTGAATCCAGGTCCTTTTTCAAAAGCACAAAGCTGCTCAGCAGCAGAGCAGGGCTGCTGATTAGGATGCTGAAGATGCTTTATTTGTTCTCACAGCAATGCTACATGAGAAACATCATTTCTCCTCCCGGTCAAGGTTTCAGTGCTGCAAATACCAATCTGTTTATGTCAAATGTCCTATCCAGAAAGCTTAAAAACAGGTTAAGAAAAGATTTGTATTTTAAACCTGGAAAAACATCTAATTACATCAATCCTTTATCCTGCGATGGGTCAATCAGCCTGGCTCTGACTTTTAAGTTCATTTTGTATTTTGACAGCAGCAATAGGATTATGTTGTTGATTTCATAGCTGATGAAATTCAGATTACTGACTTATGTCCGCTGATTATCCCATCTATATTCCATTCTGCTCGACACCTTCCATCAGCAGAGCCTGTTCTGTCCAGGGAGAATTCACCACAGAGGAACAGGGAAGTCTCAAAACCTCCAGAATATATTGGAATAAACCATATCTTCTTAATATAACACTATTTAACAGAGCTTCAGGGCTCTCCTTTCTCTCCTGGCAGAAGCATCTACTTTTCTCGAGGGAGTTTGAAATTACTAGTAAAATCTAGTAACATTTTATCATCAGATAGGGCCCTGTGTTAAGAGATGCTATGTTTTGGGGGTTTCTGCATTGCTTCAGATACAAATTAAATCTGAATATACTCTTGTACACTTGAATGGAATACCTGACAAATAATCAATAACTGAGCTGATTAAATTCCTTTCATAAAGGTATATTTATATAAATGTCATGCCTTTCGCAAACCTGGGAGGTGGGAGAAGTCTTACTGTTTCTTTTTAAATACCAACCAGAAATGCCTATTTATGTTTTTTCTTCTTGCAGCATTCTCTAACAGAAGTTGAAGGTAGAAAAAAAACCAACCCACAGATCTGCATGCGTGCAGGAATAAAGAGGAAGGATTTTTAAACTTCAGAAGTACCAGGTTAGGCATTAGGTTATGTCTAGTCTGACTAATTACACAAGATGACTGGTGGGTGTGCACTGCAGTGATGGGACCAAAGCAGAGAGCTGAAGGCACAGTGGACCTGAGTCTATAAATGTAATATGTAACCATAAAAATAACATACATTAATAAAAAAAATTTAAATGTTTAAATATCCAGCCTTTTCTGGCACACGAAAGTCCATAGCTTACCTAAAAATTAGTTTAGAAAAGATGCACATTTCAAGGAGAAGCTTAGAGCTCAAGTGTCAGTATACATACTGTTCTATAACCTTGATTCAAGGATGTTCCATGTTTCATGATGCACACGTATGAACTGGTAAACAGTTCTGGCCAGGTCGTTGGGGGATTTGGAACTGGGTACACACCTGGAAGCCATGAATGGTGTCATGTCCAGCTCCAGTGGAAATGAGACATACGTAGTGATCTTTCGCCTCAGTTTGGCTGAGTGTTCAAACCGCTAGAGACAAAGTGGAAGAATTTTTTTTCTTTAGAGAAAGGCTAAATTTTCAGTCTTTTATAAAGGTCTTAAGCTTAAGAACAATAACATAAAAGGATATCAGCATTCAGTAGCCAGGGACAGACCCAGATTTCTTCTACTAACTAGCTGGACTGGGACCCCCCATGTAAATGCTAAAACTTTTCTACCAGGAAAATAAACCTCAATATATGGAGGAAAAATACAGTATTAATTAGATCATTTATTCTACTACCTATACACACAAACTTATTCAGAACTGACATTAAGAAAAAATATATTAAACAGAGACAGCACGCGTGGTCTTTACCCAAACCAGCATTCATTTGTACTACACGCTATTCAAATACAAGGCTGCTGCCTACACTGGCACACAAAACTGGTGATGACGGGAGCTTGCCATCAGATTCACACACTTAACCCACCCATCCAATCATCTCAAGTGACAGGAGTCAAGCCTACACAGGAATACCAACTCAAATTAAGGCAAAAATGGAATATGATAATAAAAAAGCCTTGTCCCTCCGCCAAAAGGAGCCTCCAATACCCACCATCCTCTCCTCATCTTCTCAATTGAACATTAAATGGAAACAGGAACAAATAACACAAAGAGATGAATGAGTTTCTATTTAAAGGCAGCTTCTCTCCCCATTTCTCAGAAATTCTGCTCTATTTACACTTCAAGTTAATTATTTTCCAATTGTGGTGCCATAACAATTCCCTAGCAACAGATCCAGATGTGAAAAGCTGCAACTTGTCTTATCTTTTGTGTTTCTTTTTTGCTTTAACCCATGAAATGAAATTTGCATTTGGCATGGACAGGACAACACAATCACTTGGGAAAAGTAATTTATTTTTTAAAAAAACCTTCACTCTTTATGGATAACACAAATACTGAACCCAGTGTAGAAAAGGGGTTGAGCACATATTCCCACTGCCTTGCCCAAAGAGGGGAATCACCTGGGCATACCTTGCCAACTATTCCGCAATTATAAAACAAAACCGAAACAAAACCAACAGCCCAACACGCCTAAAACACCCCCCAAAAGCCAAGCAGCCAGCCAAGCACTCCTGAAACCTCAAGTCAGTTGTGCAAGAACACTCTTCAGGAAGACCACAAACAGACAAAGAAGAAGAAAGGAACTGTGCCACTATCTACTCCAGTCCTGCTAACATCTTTGGCATATCAGATTGTATCTCATCTTGGTTAACACTCAAGTCACAACCGAAGAACTGCTGGCATACAGAGGTGAACATCTGAAGGCGTGACTGTCCCAAGCAGTCTGAAAAGTCCTGTAAATTACAGAAGAGGCAATTCTTTCCACCTTTTCTAGTAGAAAGCAGAATCAATATTTTCTCAGAACACAGACCTTCCTATAGCATTCTGTTTTCACATCAACACCTCTGCACTTCATTAACAAGCTTTTGTACAAGCCAGATTTTGAAAATAAATTTTCAATTGCTGCTACGCTGGTTACGGAGTTGCTATGTAATTTAACAACTCCAAACTACAATCACTTATTTAATACAGTCTGTGACTTGATCAGGGAGACCATGACGCTGCAGTTACACAGATGATTAGATTTTCCAGCATGAATGTACCGACCTAGCTTAGAGGGCTACTGGAAAATAAACCAGAAAAACTGCCTGCACGCTACAGCAAAGTTCAGCACGCCCTGTGCTACAACAGCTGCAAGGTAAACGCCTGCTTCCAACACTGTTAAAGTTACCCAGGTGTTTTACCAAAGTTCAAAGCCTAGAAACCATGCAAGACTTGAACAACGGAACAAAGTCTCTGAAGGAAAAGGCTGGAGCGTGTGTTCTCTCAATTCACCATTCCCCAGCTGGAAAGAGAAGCGAAACGAGCCTTCAACAGTACACAGCACACAGGCTGCTGTTTGAAAATCTGTTCCCAGTTACCACGGTGGTAGGCAAAGTGCTGCTTTTCTTTATGTAGCTTATGTGACACTAGTATCATCATCAGATACACAGTTTCTTGGCCATGGTAAGAGCTGGGGCCAGAGATCATCAGTTGCTGCCTCGCAAGGAGAGAACTTTGTAATTCTGTTCCAGGAGACACTCAAGACCTTAGAGGTCTGCATCCAAAAAGCTCAAATAGATCAAAGATGTGGTTAAATTACTATGGTGGCTGCTTCTACAAAGGCCTGTGGCATCACTTTTCAGGGACCCTTTGCCTCTTGACACAGAGCGACCTTCATCTTCTGCGACAGCTGCCTACTTTGCACCACAGTCATACTCTTCAAGACATAAATTGTACAGGACTAAACTATCTGAGGGCACCAGCTCTGACATTATCACCCATCATCGCACCTGACATAATCTCGATTGCAAATGTTGAACACTACATCACAGAGTGGAAGACACAAGGAGCCTTCGCCACTGCAACCAGTAAGGTTTTCATGCTTTTTCTTCACCACACAGTTCCTCTGGCATTCTTCCAGTAACAGCGCAGGGTAAAAATTTTATAACACAGGATGAGTGTTATTGGAGACTGCTTTCTGCACTGGTTCAGATATTGTATTAGCCTTCTATTTTGTTTCTAGATTCTGATTAGTTAAATTCCCACAGACACACTGCAAAGCTACACTATAGATAATATCTTAATAGAAAATCTAGCTGGGCAGGCAAGATGTTCTTGATATTAATTTATATCATAAAAGCTTACTCAGTGAAAGCCAGAAAATATGTCCAGGAATTTAGGTCATCCTCTCAGAGAGGAATACACATCCTCTGCTCTGTCTGCCCCCTGTGAACTTACTTTGAGATGAAAACAGGCCACAATGGGTAACTTCTTCATAGTGAGTTGTTTGGTAGATTCCTGGTAGCTATGGCAACCACTACATTTGATTTTGGCACTGCTTCCTAGATGTTCTGGCCTTGTAAACCTGAAAAAATATTAAAAAGCAAAGGGATGCACAAAACAATCAGATTATTTTCCACACACGCTGAAAACACTTCTTTCACTTTTACCTGTCAGTCACCGGCACCACAAGAGACAGAGCTCATGGGTTTTAAGTGTCATTTTGAAAAAACCCAACAGCTGTAATAATGTAACATCCTATAGTTCACATATCCAAACCTGCCATTTATCATCACTTTACATGGGAACATTGCACTGAATTGCACCCGTGTGTCGGAAAGGAGATAAATATTAGTTCATCTCCTACAACCAGACAGCTAATTTTCATACAGAAAGCAAAGATCTTTTGTTTTCAAAACAAAACAAAAAAATCATATGAAAGATCTGAAGCAACATGACAACTTCCACGCCCAGCTGCATGCTATCTGCAGGACACTTCTAGCTTGTAGCCCTCCAGGGCTAGGCTCAAACCTTCTGAGACAGAAAGGGCTGCAAACACAAAAGTTCTTTTCAAAATATTGGTACCTTCCAAGAAAACCCATGCATTGACAACTAGAAAAATCTCTCTCAAAATTTTCAGACAGAACTGCTCAAGAGAGCTATAGGAAGAGCCCATTACACAACAGGGTACTGCTTAGGAGAAAATATACTGCCTCTGTGTTCTCACAACACACTGAAACAAAATCTTTCTTGCTTTTTCAGAAACTGTCAGCACAGAAAAGGCTGGGAGAACAGACTACTAAGTCTTTTCCTCCAAGTTTAGACTTCCAAGGGGGAAGTAAACAATCTCTCCGGAGGATGCTTTACAACTAGGATTTTTGAGATTAAATATTTTGAAATATAATTGAACATTTTACACTAGGCACGAGGGCAACATGATATCAGCTTGTCACTAACCCTACCGTGCCTCAGTCTGTTTATGGCCAACGGAGCCTCCAGCGTTAAACGATCATCGTGGTCTCTGGGTCTCCCCTCTTGTTTGATTAACAAGATTTCCTTTACCTACCCTATGTACCACCATTCTCTGTTCTTGGGTTTGGTTTTTGACTTTTTTTTCTCTCCTCTCAAGTTTGTAAAAAGGCTTATAAGTTTGTTTTCATTGTTGTTAGGAGTGCTGACATCTTTCTGGTTTTTGTCATATTCCTGCTCAATCCTTCCTCCTTTAAGCCAACATCAAGTTGCGTTGCCACACTGGTTGACATGAAGTTACACACCTTTGTTGTTTGAATCAAATATTCAACCTGCTTGCTAACTTGTGGGTAAAAACCTAGACCCATCCTCTTTATCCATTAGAGTTCATTTGTCTTCCAAAATCCATACTCTTTGAGGGTATCTTTGAACCTGGATGTTTTTCCTTCGCTATCATCATCTCTCTCCAATTCTACTAATCCCCATGTTGAAGAAAATCACCAAAATTCGAACAGGTTTGACTCTTGGTGCATTCCTCCATCAGCAATTTCTCATTTCTACTAATTCCCTTGTTTTCTTAAAATTATTGATCTTTAACATATCAAGAATGTTAGAAACCAGATGTCTGAGGCCATGAATTTTTATTTTAGGAGAATTAGCTTTGCCCAGGCTACACGTAACCTCTTCCTCAGACAAATATCTTAATGCTGTTTGGGGACAATGCCATGACACAGTATCACCTGGTCCCACTGCTCGGTGCCACCTGGAGAACACAACGAAGCCAAATTCTTTTTACCCCACCAAAACGGTATTTGTCTTATTTCATACCTTCGCAAGCAGTCTGTGAGCGTGGTGGTGCCTGATACATGGCTTTCCCCATTCACGACACTGCCATCGCTCCCCGGACTCAGCGGCCAGAACGGGGTGGAGGAGCCTGGCAAATCCAAACTGATGTCCCAAAATGGGTCTATCGTTGTGGAAACGCCACTGTGAAAATGAAAGCAGTTTAATACATGTTTAAAGGAAGCAGAATTAACAGTCTCTCTCACTTTAGGGTGCACACCAGATACTTAAAGAACTGTAGGATCTACATCACCCCTAGAGGGCACTCAAAGATGACCGAAAGTAAGTTGCTCCAGAGTGTTTTCCTTTTTGAATATTAAATGCCATATGTTTTAGGAAATGTATGTGATGTACTACATGCAAAATATATGCATTTAATACATTCTCCCACTCACTGGAGCCCTGTGACTCAAAGTGAACACGCAGGGTTACTCCAATAAAGGTATTGGCCATACTACGATCATGATAAACCAGCTAACATCTATGTTGAGAGCTACATGCAACTCAACTGGTTTAGAAGCATGATTCTCTGGTCAACACATGGAAGATGGTGTTTATGGCTGCTGTGATCAAGGGTGAGCCAAATGCTTTTGCTATACAGTAGTGCACTGAATTAAGCGTTGCAGTTCATATAAGCATCTCCTACAGCATTTGGAATTTGAGAGGCCAAGGAATAACTGCATCAAAAAAGTAACGTTTCTCGATCATGTTTCTCTACAAGACAGCTGAAGAAAAGCCAACAGCTAGGCTATGGAAAAAGCTTCTCAAAATTTTAACTTGTATTGACTCGAATATTTTCTTCCAGCATTTACAGTTTTAAGAGAACTCCAGAACTTCAGGGGTTGAAGCTCCTAACCTGGAAGCATTTTCCATTTGTACTTGTCATGCTTATTTTGTGAGTTCTCTCCTCCTCCAAAGCTAGTGTCTTTCACTCTGCAATCTCATTAAGCCTACAGTATGTTTTGTCCAGCTTCACTTGTGCAAAAGTTGTCAATTTTCAAAAGAAAACTTCTGTTAAAGTTTCATCAATGCTAATATTGTGTCATACCTCATCAACCTTTTCATTATCATACAAGGATTCCGTGGCTCTACCAGGCGCAAAGAAGAAAGTTTCATATGTAAAAAAAATAAATTTTTTGCCAATCTCTCCAGGAAACTGAGAACAAAAGCAGATTCAAACAAGCACAGCACAACAGTCCATCTGCAGGACAGCGTGCGTAATTATAAAGAATGTGAGACAGAACAAAAACCAAGAACTCTGACTCCTGCACTATGGCAACACCAAACATCTTGAAAGAGAAGTCAACTTGCTCCAGTACATGGAGTAGAACAACAAATACATTTTTCCTTACTCTTGTGAAACATTCCCTTGCTGGTACCTGAGATTACATTATCAGTCTCTCTGAAACCTCTCTTGATGCTCCTAACTGAAGGAAAATACAGCTGCATACCAGCATTTTCTTCAAATGTAGTGGCAACTGCATACTTTCAAAGCCAAAGAGATCTTGGAAGTCTTTTTCTCATGAACTTGGAAAAAAAAACACTTCACAGACTAGTAAAAAGTTCATGTTCACAAGCCTGTGATACTTTCCAGGTACCTTTATGTCTTAATATATGACAGTTAACTTGTAATTGATTGCATTTAGCCGATGCTGTATTTAAACAGTTCTTGGCTTACTGCTACTTTCCTGGTATTCAATACAGAAAAGATTCAGCACAGTGTTGCACCAGAGGGTGTATAGATGCAAATCAGAAAAGGATTACTTACTGGCAGACTTGACAGGTAACATCAGACTGCAGTCCGCCTGTGAAGATTTGGTCTATGATGCAGTTACAGTGGTTGGGGTTGTTGGCCTTCTTCCCATTATCATCACCTAGAGGAATGCAAACAGAGACTCAGACATGAAACATCCTCCCAGGGAACAGTGGTTTGTCTTGGACTGTGTCTCCAGTAACTATAACGCAAATTTATAAACATGCTGCAAGTTCACATAGACAATATGGAACCTTGAAAATGCTGGGCATTAAAGAAAAACAAGGAAACCAGAAGAAAACCCCTAGAAAAATACAGAATATAATCAGAAGGTGACTAAAGGGAGTTAACTCCCATAGAAGTGAAGCTTTAAGCCGTATCAGCTGTCAGCCATCCCTTCTCAGGGCACAGCCCTATCTCCCTTCAGAGATTTGCTTTGCACTGCCTGTGTAAAGATCAGTTCCTAAGACAAAGGAGTTGCCAAGACGGTTCGTGAAAAAAAGACCATTTAAACATCACTTAGAGGGCCACCGCACAACATCTGTATCTAAACAAATGTTCAGCTCTTCACCGCAGAAGCACTCATTTCTGCTTAGGCAGAGCGTTCAGTAGCACATCACTGTCCTAAACGAACACCGAGGAGAAACGTCAGCAGACGCTGCTTTTTATTTCTATCCCAGTCAACTGAGAGTTGAGGGAGGGGAGGAGGTTTAAGACCCCCTACCCTCCAGCCTGCTGTCTGCATCCTGTCCTCTCAACATAAACATGCACCTTCCGCTCAGCTTTTCACCAGTGAGAAAACTAACGATGTCCTTATCCGAAGTGGGAAGAAAAGTGCCACGTCTTCCTCCAGCTTCTTCAGAGACACCGCAATCCTCTATGTTCCCAAGGGGCACAATGAACCCACACCCATCTTTTGGGCGTTATAAGCTGTCATTGCAGGTCTCAGGAGCACAGCAATTCATTTTTATGATTGGAGTGCTGCGATCAGGCCAGTTCAGCTTTCTTAAGACTATCCAGAGTATTAAATAACCAAAAATTTCTTGACACAGTTCTCAGCTTTAAGGTATACTGCTTCCATTCCCCACAGGTGAACTAGGAGTGATACAATTTTTTTTTTATTTCCAAGACTGCACAGCTTTCCTTGGGCAGAACAGATGTCATTGGTTTTGCTTGTAAACAGACGCACACACAAACTATCTCACAGCACCAGCTAGTTCTTTTGTCAAGGACATCTTACGAGGTCTTCCAATCTCTGACAACAGAAACCACTAAGACAGAAGTTTTGCTCAATATCCTAGGATCTTTAACTCACTATGAAGTATTTCGCTTTCAGAAATTAAATAATAAGATGCTGACTCCTCAAATCAGAGCTATTACTCAAAAATAATTCATTTCTAGTCAAGCATGTCAAATAAACACCCAAAGAACTACAAGCATAGGGCAAAACCCCACCACTTGTGTCTAAGGTGCTCTAGCTGGAGTCTTCTTGCAGTAGAAAGGAGATTTTTTTTTTTTTTTTCCCCAATGAAGCCATAGAAGTTTTGCTGGAATACATTATGTAAATTGACAAAGGTTCCACCTGATCCTAAGTGTGGAAAAGCAGACATAGGTGATACCTACCAAGCTAGAACAGGCCACTTGAGTTAATTAGATCCTCAGTGCCTCAGAAAAGCTCTCACTCAGCTGCCTGCTTTAGAAACTTTTGTTGGAACTGTCAAGAAAAGTGTATTGTTTCCTTAAAATGGCTCTTGAACAAAATGGTCTAAAATTAGATTTAGAATGTACAAGGTTCAAGCTGGAGGTTATCAGACCCAGTGTCAGGCACCTCTTGATGGGAATTTCAGCTGAATCTTACTGAAGCTAAGATCCTTACAGGGTCTCAATCATGCTAAGCTAATGAACAGAGCACACAGTATAGAGACTGTGCAAGACATTCTTCACCTTTAGACAAAGATCACTTTAAGCTTTGAGGACTACATGTGGATTTTCAAAAAACAATTTAATGGTTTTAATCTGTTTCTAAAATTCCACTTTTTAAAGAAACAACACACAGAACTACCCCATCCCAGTAACGTCACCATTTGAACCACTATCTCCCTCTGTTTTGTTTCGAGGGGGCAGAAGTCTCTAGAGATCCTCACGGGTTGGACACCTCTAGCAGCCAGCCATTTCCACCCATGGGAGAGAACGAATGCTCCCTTTCCAATTATACAAGTCAATTAGGATCAGCGACCAGAGGGTCTCCAAAAAATACCCCGCAAGCTTGTTCCCAACAAAACAGAAGGGCATTACCTACTCAGTGTTATTTCCCATGACATTTGGTTGGAGAGCAGGAGAAAAAAAAAAAAGAAGGATTACCACCTACTCACACTTGTCCATATGTAACAGATGCTGAGAGGAGGTATATTATGCAGCTGAGAACTAGAAGCTGCTAGATTGTTGTGTTCAAGGTTCCCTCCAACATTTCTGTCTTACAAAGTACGTTTTAGTTTCATGTATTTTTTGATTTTAAAGCTGGTCATAATTCCTACTAGGGAAATCAGCAGCTTCTTGTAAGAGATTGGTCAGCACATGACCAAAATGAAAACTTGAAAACACAACGTATACAGTAACGTAATTACAAGAATGGCAGAAAATTTGAGTTTAAAAATTTGGATTTAATTAAATGCAACTCTCTTAAAAAAAACCCAAAAGTTACTACTGTGTCTGTGCAACAAGCATATTAACTTGTGTTCAAATATTCTACTAAAGGTAAATCGTATGTAACAACTGTAAGAACAGCTCTGGATTGCTTTTTAACATTGGGTTTGTTTTTGAAATCTTTGAAGTTTTTTCCTGCAACTTCCATTATGTATTTTAAATCAGAAAAAGGAATTTTAAAATTGCCAGATTTTAAAAGGGGTGTTCATGAAAACAAGACATTGTTGACTTTTCTGCTTTACTTTGGCCCCCAGTGTTCTGAACGTGTGCTTGTTATTCTTTATGATAAAGCAGTATACACAAATTTATATGGATCATAGCAGATGACATTTCACAAGCATATGCTTCATCACTTCCTAAGAATATCATGCAGAATTCACAGAGCAGGGCAGCATTTTACTCCCAAAGCTCAGCACAGCGTTCTTTTTCTGTCATGATGCCTAGCACCAGGCTTCAAATTTGCTTTGTAGCAGTCCTTGTTAAAGAAGAATGCAAAATGCTTCATGAAAACCAGATAAATGAGGAATAATCAGCATTAAAGGACTGCTCCTTTTTTGTTAGACAACTAACATTGTCTGAATAAAGTTTGGGATAAAAATATAGGATTACTTCAATTTTTTTATCTTGCTTTTTGAACCTTTGTGTACAAATGCTCATCTCTGCCACCCTCTGCTGCTTGGTTGTTGTTGCTCTTGCAATAAATAAAAAAATCCCACAGCTAGTGATTTCACTGGGCTAAATATTAATTTTTGAATTGCAGTCTTGCTCCACACAAGAAAATAACAACTCTGCTTTAAGTTTCTCCAAGTTTGAATATGTCTGAGACAAAGTGAACTACAAAGCATTTGGATGATTGGAACCTCACTGTCACGGGAGTTTGCAGAATGAGAACTCTGAATTTCTTCCAGAGCACTGATAATTAAGATGTAACTGTCACGTTGACTAAAAGCTGACCTAATGCTTTACACAGCAGGCAGAGAAACCCATCATTTACATTTCTCTAACAAATGAAGAGCCCCAGAGCTCCTGAAGGATCCCACATGAGGCGTGGGGTATACTTTGTACTTCCTCTTCACATCTTAGAAAACATGTAAGAAGCAACAGATCAATGGCTGATCACTTTTGGCATCTTCTATAATCCAAACAGATTCAGAGACTGAAAATCAAAGTTGTCACGCATCATGCCCAAGTCCAGGTGAGTGGTCAGACTTTAGTACAAAGAAGGTGGCCATCCCCTACAGAGCAAGGCTGCTTACAGCGTTCCTCTGGTGAAGCAGCTAATATCTGATGTCCAGGAAGCTCCGAACCTCACTTGGAAGCTTTTGTGGTGAGAAGGACCCCAAGTGCCAACGTACAATGACACTGCAGAACTCTGAGCAAACCAGCAAGAGCCCAGAATAGCACAAAATGCAGGTGCAACTTGAAATGACATTTACAGTAGCAATGTTGGAAAAAGAATTCAGATTCAAGAAAGCTCTTGCTTTTTCAGCTGGAGTACGCATTTAAGGACAGACCTTGTGTACACTTTGGGTAAATGGTAGAGAAAGAGGAGTAATTAATGGCTTAGTTGTTTTTTTTTTCTCCCACGTAATACTACTTTCCAGTCAGTCCATCTTCCTCCAGCTGTTGGAATGAAAAATAGTGATGCCCAGGCAATCAGACTAGATTCCTTTTATTCAGAAACATTTTGTATTGCTCCAGGAGCATCGAGGAGCCCTGTTAAGTGTCAGAATACGTCCTGCACAGATGCCACAGCTCGACACAACAGTTCCAGCAAAAGCAGAATGATCACCCCTGAAACATGATTGACATGGGCCACCATGCAGGTATCCTGGGCTTCCAAAACTCCACAGCTGTCACTAAAGCAGAGTATATAATCAACCAGCATTAAAAAAACCCCAACCAACCAACCACCTGGGCCAGCCCATGTATGAATCTCCAGGCATTTAATGTTATGTTTTGTAGGATGCAGTATTACGAATCTTATCTTTAAATGCACATCAAAATCATGGATTTTTCCTAATTTAGGCAATGACAGATATCAGTAAAGAGCATTCACAGCTTCTCTGACTTGCATTAGGACGCGTCTTAGAAAGCAGAGTAAATGGAAAAGGGATAAATGACCAGTGACAGCCAAACAAATATCACTGGATATCAATGAAGTTCCTAGCATAAGGACCACTTCCATTTACTTTGGTGCCCGAAGCCTTGGTGATCATGAATACCATCCACAAAACTCGGGCTTTTGGACAAAATGTTCCCCATACTTTATTTTACTTCACTGGGTATTAATTGTAGAACTTGATTACTATTGACTGGAAGCTTTAACAGCTTTTTTGATGCAGTAAAATAGATATTTAATATTGATGGGGAAGCATTATTTGCTTATTGTAGCTTTAGGACATTCTCACTATTAGCAACAATATTTTCACATATGTCTGCTTTACCTGTGTGTGTGTGTCTGTGAGCATACATAAATATGCAAGTGGGAAAAGTTTCTCATTATATAGCAAACTAGTTCATTCCAGAAGTGGTTTATCATGACCATACTCGAAATTCTAGTTTAGATGAACTGGTTTGGTTCCCACACAACTGCTCAACCACTTCTTTTAAATTACCTTGATGTGGCATAGATTATTTTTCATAGTTTAATAAAAGTCCATTTCTTCAGAAATTTAAAAACCTGGGTGCACAGATGTCAAGGATCTAAGGCTTATGCCTTCCCACTAGCAGCGCTGTAAGAGCTTAGTTATGTCCATGCAAGCAGCAGAAACTTAGATATCCATTAAATAACTGAATTTCAGTCCGTGTCTTGACTGTAAACGGTACCTTTGCCGCAATCCAAAAAACCTCAGTACTAAAGATGCAAAACCTCCCAATTCAATTCAAGCTGGCTGAAACCGTTACGAAACTTGATACCAATTCAGAAGCAAATGTTTTCAACACATCTGTGATATCCAGTCAGTAGTAAAAGAATCCACACACATGCAGACCCTCCTTCCAAAGAATGGCTAACATATAATTTTTTTTAAGCTTTAGGACAGATCAGAATTTTATTTTCATTCATGCCGGAGAGGCCAAATAGACCAAGAATAAACAAACTGGTCAGAAAGCTTGATTTTGTTGGTAGTTGCAGAAGATACATCAGACAGATTCTTCATTTAAAGCAAAAACATATTTTAAACAACAACAAAAAAAAAGAATCTATTTTAAGATTCCTGATCAGTTTGAAAAGAGCGCAGGGACCTTTACTGTTGCAAGCTTTTTCCTGAGAAGAAAATATTCCTCCTTCATGAACTAAATCAGGGAGTACAGAAGACATACAAACATTTTCTATCAAAGATGATGAAAAAGCTGGAAGATTGTTAGATCAGTAGTTCAGAAACTTTACAGGAACCATGAAGTATTTCTGTCTGCAGCTGAGTTTATGCAGTGTTAAGAACTGAGAGGTCAGCATTCGGACAGACTCCATTCCCTACAGAACTTCAACACTAGCTTCATTCGACTCACTGAATTTCAGCTAGTGATTGTCAAATGACAGATATTAATAAATACAAAAGTGTTCTGTGTACTCGTGTTCTTAGAAGTACTCTTCTTGGAGAAGATTCTTTCAGAGGACACCTATTATGAATCTGAACAAGCACATCTGCTACCGTGTGAGACTATCTCAAAGATAAAAGCAAGACTTGAAAATGTTTCAAAGCAGCACCAGCAGCCTTCCCTTTGATAGTCCTCTGATAAGTCAAAAAACTAACTTCTAAGTGCCTTTGCTAAGGGCACTAGAGGAAAGTTGAGTGCTTTGAAGCTTATTTTTAGTGACTAAGGATTTTTATTTGTTTTGCTAGTATCAACCCTACTATTTTTCTCTTACAAGAACAGTAAAAATTTCTATGCTTAAGTGAATCAAGCTAGATCAAACATTAGCAGATTGGGAAATTTTCAGTGCTCAGTTAACTAACACAAAATACACAATTTCATATGATACTACAATTCAATTCTTAGATACTTCATCCCTAAAAGCATGACACTATTTTTACTGTATTGTACAATTATGTATTTTTATATACAAACTAATAAAAGATATCAAAACCAAATAATTTTCTTATTCACATTTCTGTACACAATTGGGCATCATAAATACAGAATAAATATTTAAGCAGAACAGCCATAGCCTCCTTTATGTTATTTTCATCACTCCCATGACACACTGAGTAAGAGTTCTAAGTGCCTCAAGTATAAATAGAATTAAAATGGCAATTTAAAATAAAACACAGTGACTCACAACCAATAAGAGAAGAACATGATGCCGATTCAAACCAACGTACAGGCTTGTCTGCTTCAAGGTAATTTCTGACAGTGGGAATGGTTTATTTATTTACTTATAAATGTTTTGTTTTAAGTCTACCAAACATTTTAAAAGGAGTTTGCTAAGGCTGCTGTGCTGGAGGACACTACACTTGATTTAAGAAGAGATTGTTCCACCTCCTTTTGATCCAATATTCCTTGTTGATTGAAGACTCAGTACAAGCCTTACCTTTGCAGTGTCTGTGTAGCACATCTAACGCAGCAATGAGGAACTCGTGTGCATCTTGTTGCTCGTACCCTGCTAAATGCCGTGCATGAGTCCATACCAGGTGCAATAACCTATATGGAATGTGAGGAGATCGGTGCCCAGAGTAAAACTGCTCAAAGCAAAGAAAAGGACATGACTGTTAACAAGTTACACAGCCTCAGTGCGTTTAATTATTAAAAACTTAAATGAGAGCAATTAGTCAAATACATTTAAACCATTTAATTCTGATGGCCTTAATAATCAAGAGACAGTTTTTTATCACAGACTACTGAAGAAGTGATCTCAGAACTGAGCACCTCCATTTGCTCCCTTGAAATTCCTTCATTAGGTGATGGATTAGCCTAAAATTAAAAAAAAAAAAGAAGCGGGAGGAAGTGCAACACTCAGAAATTCCTTACTGATACCCAGGCTTTTATTAAAATAGCCTGGTGGGGGGAAAAGAAAATATTTTGCAAGAGATTAGCAGTTTCATTCAAAAATTACATGCCCCCCAAAATCAGAACAAACACTGAAGATGAGAATATTAGATGTCAGCTGTCATCCAGCCCCTGAACCAAACCACGGCAACTTTCTGCATCCAATGGCTGTGCACGGTCCTATCTTATGGAAAAAATTACAAGTAGGACGGCAGCCTCACGCCACTGTTGGCCTTTCTCTGTAGAGCTACAACAGCACGAGGCTTGAGCTTGCAGAGCTGAAGATACCATCAAACCAGAGATGTGGTGTCCCTGCAGGGTGCCAGGGAAGGCCCAGAGGAGTTTATTCACTTACCTTTCTGGTTGTATTTAACGAGGTAACATTTTATTTTTAATAAGTGAAAATTTGTAAGTTATTTTGCCTTCCCTGACCTTTGGAAAAGGTACTTGCCAGTAAAGGGTGCCTGCGACACCACAATTATGTTTTGCCAAGATCCCATCAAATCGATGAGGGTTTATTTTCAGTTACTCTTCCCAAACACAGAAGACAGTAAATAGCAAATACACAGGGGAAAAAAAAATATTTAAAACCCCAGCAGTATATAATTTCTCACTCTCATTGGAAAAGCAGGCTTCCGTCCTCAGCCCTAGGTACCTCCCTGCCCAGTCTCTGAGCATTTTATATCAGTGCAAGCACAGGCACTGTGCTACAAACCTGCCTCGATAAAACATATTGTATTTTAAGAGACAGGCAGGCAAAAGGCAGCACAATCTTCTCATCCAGTCGTCATATTTGTAGGGTTTTCTAAATGGTTTTAGTGCATTTCCTTGCAAAGAAATCTCTTTAATGCAAGCTCTGCTTTTTCCAAACAAGAAGATATACCTCTGCAGCCAAACAACACAAAATGCTTCTATAAATAAAGAGATCAATAGTTAACTGTAATGCCAACAAGAATGACACCAAGGGACTGGAGCAGCAGCGTGGTAATTGAAATCTGCTGACGCAGCTGCTGCTCAACATAATTCAGGGAACTGCAGCAATAAAACTTCTCTGTTCTGTCACTCCTCACAATTAGTCCCAGAGCTCTCCAGTCATTTCAACCAACAGCACTCTCCGTAATTACTCCACTGCAGACACTAGACCTGCCAGCAGATTTTTACATTCTCTAGTGTTTCATTAGGATTAGAAGAATCTAACAAGCAGCTTTATCAAATTATTAGCTATTATCACACAGAAATTAGCAGCACACCTAGTAAGAATGGCGTTGAATATACGGGGGGTGAGGGAAAGCTTCACTATTCTAATAAATCAAAAATGAAACAAAAGGATCTGAGCACATTCAGTAGCAATATTTTAACTGGAATGTATAAAACATCCATCCCATCCCTGTTATTTCCTTGTTGCTGGGAAGAGCAGCGTGTCAGAGCTGTTCCAATCCACAAAAAGGAAAAAAACCGGTGTAAAGTCTTATTCAATCACTATTACACAAACCTTTTCTTTAAAATGTTCACGTATAAATAATGCTGTAATTACAAGTCACCTTTAAAACACTTCAATGGCACAATTCTTCCAAACATAAATTACAACATTTTTGGTTTAAATTTATTTTCAATTCAGCACTATCAGTTGTTTATATTGGAGAGGACTAGCTCAAGCAATTTGAAAATGCTTAGTAATACACGATTTAATTGGTGCTCCATGGGAAAAAAAAAGAAAAAAAAGAAAAAAAAGAAAAAAAAAGGAAAAAACCCAAACCAGGATTCGAAGCCTCCATTCTCACACAAGACCCAACTAACAGTGACTTTTTTTGTACCTGGAACCCTTGCTCTTGAATTCTAAAAGGAAGAATCGATACGGGATTTAGAGGATTCTAGGCTTTATATTTTGCATTATCATTACCAAAAATATACAGATACCAGTCAGGTTTAAAACCAAAACAAACCACACACACATCTGTACTCCTTTCTCCTCCTCCTGCCAAACACACATGCATGACAGTTTCCCAGTTATGCGAACAAACACACATCTGATCTATCCTGCATTGTGTACCAACTAAACAGTCTCCCAGCTTTGTAATCAAGAATTTAAAGGCATAAATCCTGTACCTGGCTCCAGTCCAATCTGAGAACCTAAAACCTCCTCACAGAAAATGGTTCTCAATTAAAAATGTAAAAATTCTGAAAATGTACAATGGATAAAGGGAGTGGGTAACACACCCGCATCTCTCAGAAGAGCAGAACACCTACTGGAGGTATCCCACCACAGAACAATGGTTCTAGGGGTCAGAAAAATGATTTTGCTCGCACACACTCTGTGTTCTTTACTTATTTCACAGAAAAGATTTAACTAACTTGGCACAAACTGTATTTTCCATTACAAAATGCGAGGCCTCTGTCTATGTAAAGAGCCTTAGCCACTTTTTCTCCCTTGTACCTTTGTTGTAACTTATTTTCTACGTAAGCCATCAACAGGGTACCATCCAAAGGTATCAGAGCCATAAATCATCTCCTCCTTCTTCCTTCTCGTCCTTACTTCTCAACTCTCCACGTAGTTGTGCTGTGCACTTCGATAGGCTCCCGAGGATGAGCAATGATGGGAATAAAGGCGGCTTTGTTCTTTACACCTCTGAGCAGACGCACTGCGCTCTGCTACACTCCCAGGTATTCCTGCTACGCCACTCACAGAGCACACCGATAGAGATTCACAAATCCTACCAACCTGAACGGCCACTAGCTAAAGGATTTGGATAAACCTCAGGGTGCGGACCATCTTGAAATTAATTTTCATTGGCAAAGCAAAACTAAAACACAAATACCAGTAGGCACAAAGCGGTGCACAAACCCTCCCAGCCACAAGGCTCAGTGAATGGATTCTGGGTGTTCTATCTTCCTTCCATCCAGTTGCACCACTATCTGCTATTCCCAAGTCCTTTTCACTCCTTTTCTCATGGCGTATAATTCATGTCATGATTCTATTGAGAAATAGGTTTCAAGGAGCACAAATGAGAATGTTAATCGATGCAGTCAGATATTTTTAAAACAAACAGATTCAATGCTTGGCATATTCACAAAAAAGCTATCAGGAAAAAACCCTCAATTCTGAGAACCATCTGACTGACACCCATTACTCACCATCAACCTACTTCATGGTGGAAGAAGAACTTTGTAGCTTCCTATTTATCACAGAGAAATCCCACAACCTATGTAACTAAATTATTTCAAGAAAAAAACCAAACAAAACAAACCAACCAATTGCTTTCCATTTAAGAAGCAAAATAGCAAAACCTGCTTATTTATGTACAGTAAGTTTCATTTAATGTTCAAAACAGTCCCTTTTTCTCCTGGAGCTTTCCTACTGGCATGCATTCACCAGATCCCCTGGCATTCCATTTGCCTAAGATCACACCTTCAGAAAAGAAGGGTGGAGGGGAGATGAAGTTAACCCTTGCCCTGATCGTTTGTCACTGCGCACGATGCCCTGGGATAACCACAGCAGTTAATCCCGGTGGGAAAGCTATGTGAAAACAAGACAGAACCTGAACCAAAGTTTCTCTGGGAATTCAGTTCCAAAGGAATTCTTAACCATAGCACTGAAATCTCCGCTGGTTATCTTTCCTTCACGCAGCCCTCATCTCCGCAAAGACAGCGTAGGAATCCTCAGCGTAACCACTGCACGCAGTTGGGACATGAACAATAAGCAGTCTGCTCCAGAAATGCAAGATTTTGGTTTTAATTCCGAATGTAGAGAAATTAAAGCTCACTGGGAAACAGAATTTTACAATGAGTGCTGACAGAGCTATAAACATAACATGGTATTTACCGCTTGCAAGTTCAAATCTATTGAGCTGGTTGCAGACACTATGGTTTTGCTTGGGGACTACACTCCAGTTTTACTTCAAGGTGGTTGAGTCACTCTGTGTTGTCCACCCACAGCACTTCGCTGCAATATTTCAACGTGAAATAAGGACAGAGGCTACTGTACTGCTGTCTTCACACTGATACCACAGATACGGCTCTTCCCCCATTCATATACCCTCACGCCACAGAATTTTAATTATCAGAACTACTGCAAGTCTAGGCATGAATTTTGATTGGGGAAAATAAAGCCTTAGATTCCCAAAGTTGTGTGCGAAATTAAACTTGATTACAATCGAAACTAATACGAACGCTGCCTGTAAGCCCTATTTTGGCTAACAGCCCATTCTTTGTTACGTGTTTGTACACAGTCTAGCAAAAAGCATCCTAGGCCATCACCAGGGCTCCACAGACAAAAATGGAAATAAAAAGCATTACCTAGACAGTCTTGATCTTTCCTCCAGCCCCTCCATCGGTAATGTAATACTCATTTCCCCTTTCCCAGGGGATTTTTTTGAAATTTGCTGTGTGTAAACTGAATGCGTTGATATTCATTGGAAGGAGACTTTATACCACAATTTGATGAAAGGATATCAAGCTAATAACAGTACCTTTTTTTAAAATAAGCAAATAGGTTTCTATATTAACAGTGTACAGCAACTGGTATTTCTATACCATGACTGAGTTTTTTTTATCTAGGCAAAGTGATATTTCCCCATTTAACTGCACATCTGGTTTCAATAATCCTGCAGCTGCTACCTATTGGTATGCCTGCCTTTTGTTTCTACCTCCTTTCCTGACAGACTCAGGAATAATTGAAAAATAAATCAAAAAAATAAGAAGCATAACATACAACTAATGACTGATAAGCAGCATGAAAAGTTACAAATTCACATGAGTGCTGAGTACGAGCAGAAAACAAGTTTGTACTGGAACGGCTACGCAGAACTTTACCTTCCATATACATTTAACTCACAAGCAATGACCAACAAGAATAATCTCTGGTGAAAAAGGCACAGAAGTAAAATAAAATTGAAAATCACAAGATAAAGGTAAAGCTATTTGAGGTCGGTCTCAGTTTGAACAAACTTCCATGACAGCACATACACAAAAGACATGCTCTGCGTACAGACATCTCAGCTATCTTAAATGCTCTGTGACAGCACGGACTAGAGATTTCTTTTTTTTTTTTTTCCTTGCTTTTCTACTTACCAAGAAAGCAGATCTATCACTGAAGGAAAGACACAGGACTGGATTTGTTTGTTGTGTCTTTAAAGACTCATCTTAAAACTAGGAGCCTGTGTCTACCCATAGTCCTCACATCACTGATGTGAAACTAAGACAGTGAATAAAGCTCTTTGACTATTTATTAAGGAAAAAACTGTGCCTGTCTCATAGAGCCCAGACTAAAGCTACAGAGAAAGGCACACTGCAAAGCCAGTCACCTGAGGGAGAAAGGGAAAGAAGAGTAGCTTGTACGTGGAAGGTACAAACTGTACCAACACATTCACTTTTCTACATCCTCCTGGCCGTTAATGGGTTTCCAACGTAAGAGATGACAGCAAAGATGTTTCTCCCTGTTGGAAAGCACTGAATCAAATCTTTAAAATATTTATACAGACCTACATAATCCAGTGCCTTAAACCACGTGGCTACACACTATCGCTTTATTCTTACTCCCATTATCACCCAAAGAGCCTGTGACATATTTTCCAGTTACAACTCGCACCTTTAATTAAAGCACACACTCAGCTTTAAGACTAAAGACTTGCAGATCAGTCTCAGAAGAGCAGGCAGCACTGTAATTATTTCCAATACCTAAACAAGGGTGACTTAAAAGACCAATAGTTCGCTTTTCAGCAGCTGTGTATGTTTGACAGTAGGATCTCTCTCCATCTTTACCGCTCTATTTTGCCACACCTCGAGGGGAAACATAATCCCCTTTGTATTTGCAAACAGAACACAAGCCCTTCTGGGGTAAGAAAGAGGCAGCAACTGTGGAAGGGCGATGGTATTGCAGCAAACAGCACTCACCTCCTGAAAAAGCGTAGACATTTCACAGACCAGACATGAGCTGGGGCTTTGCATTTCACATTTGTGCCTGTCGGAGAGGAAGAAATCTCGCAGCAGTGGAGTGTGGGTAAGTGCCTGGACAATACAGTTCATAAAACATGTGTTCCCAAGATTGATTAGCCCTCGTAGACCTGTAAAGACAGAAGGGGGAGGGGATGCATAAGCATTATCAAGTTAACAAAACGATATATTTGCATTTTTATACAGTTTTCACAATATTGCCACAGACCTACTGAATATGCGCAGCTCCAAGTAAGCAGTTTTATAGTGTTTTAGGTAGGCTATTGGTTTTGGTGTACTGAACCACAAACCTTCTGACCTACACTAGGATTTGGTTTTTTTAAATTCTCAGAAGAAAATAAACCTGAAAGTACAGCAACACCAATAGCATCACTTTGCAATGGCTGTTTTACCATACATCCCCAAATATGCCCCCTCCCCAAGCTGGTACCAAAGTGCAATGACAACTAGGAAGTCACTACAGTACAAAATCAATACATTTAAATAAATCAATAAATAAGTTTTCAGATAGCTTAAAAGGCTTTCCCTCATGCAGGTCACGAAGCCAGAATAAGGTTTTTGTACTGTTATAATACAACAACCATCTTTCTAAGACAGGCAGCAAAAGAAACAGCCTCGACAAAACTAAGTCAGGCTGTGACATCCTATGCAGACTTCACATATACTTTTTTTTTGGTACAAAAGATCCGAACAGAACAACCTTAAAGAGAAACTCTGAACAATACTAGTTCAACACTTGTTTTAACTAAGTTAAACATTAATCTAAAGTATACATCAAAAAAATTCAACTTGGCATAAGAGGATTCATCACACCTTAAGTCAAACGTTCTGTAATGCCCAGAGACGATTTCTTGTGCTTGGAAACCAAGATGCTTAAAGGAAAGCTCTTTTGTTGCACAACAGAAGAGAGGTTAGGAGTGGGAAAGCTTTTCAGTCATTTGCAAAGTCTAAGCGAGAAGAAAAACATGCTCAAATCCTTGAGTATTCTTCCAAAATGTTAACATAATACCACCATACAGGAGTGCTAAACAAGAAGTGCATCAGGTGGACAAGAATGCTTCTTTTTAATCAAAAACTTACTTTGAAACAAGATAAACTGCACTGATAGATACAATTCTGGTACTAATTTAAAATTAACATAGTCCTCTTCTGCAATAAAAATGGGATTACTACACAGATGTGAATGAAAAAAACAGGATTACTTGACAGAGAATAAAGAACTTCCTTGCCATTCCACAGGGGAAAAAAAACAGTATCAGCTGGCAATGCTGTAGTAATTAAAAATGCTGCAGTTCCCTTGCAGTACACCAGATAGTGCTCAAAGGGCTCTTTAGCATCTTTCAAAAAGGTCCAGTTGCTATGTTACTGGAGAGAAACGGCACTACATCAGCTTGAACCACATACTGAGCTGTAGGCGATGGATGCAGAGCCCTCCGAAATTTTTTTCCTGTACCTAACGCAACACTGTCCTCCTTCCAACAGCTTCCTGTTGCTTCTGTTTGCTCAAATGTAGGAAAAAGTTTCTCATTATATTATAGTAACTTCTACTGGGTAGAAAGCTTATTGCAATTATTTGCTTTATTTTCATGCTGGGAAGCAACAAGTGTACGCACGACATTAGCAAAGTGTTAAATAGTTAATTTGTTGTAGCAGCTTGAAATACGGTGTGATGCTTCAACTTTGTACACAATCCTGCTTCAATCCCCAGTCTACGTGTCTCGGCAAACAACATCACAACAGAAAGGTGGTCATGCTGTGTGAACGGAAAAACGTTTGATCAGTACCTCTTGCCTACCTCTCACGTGTATTTTCCATTTCAAACTTACTGGTTTTATTTAAACCACAGACTGTGCAAACAGAAGCCTGCAAGGTTCCCTGGACATGCCTGAGACGCACCAGGGTATTCTGAGAAGCAGAAGAGTCTCTCCCTATTTCTCCCTGGAAAACTCGGTCCCTCTGGTTAGCGCCAGAATTCAAAGTCAGCTGGCACACCGCAGAAGGCCACTGGAAAACCGGTAGTACATTTAGAGACTCACCCTAGCGTTTTTTTGATATCTAATTAAGCAATCAAGTAAAAGCAAACACATAAAGGCAGCTTTTTGGAATCATTTATTAAACATCATTTATTACATGCCTGGGGCTGGACCTTCTTTCCCTGTGACCGCAAGAATGAAATCTTCCTCAAAGCTGCGACCAGAAGACTAGTTTACAGGTGTCAAACTCGGAAACTCTCTTGGTTTACGCTACTTGCTTGGTCTTTTGGTGTCAGTTTTTCACAGGTCTAAACAGAGTGCTCCATATGCTGTGCCTTCACTTGAACGAGCCAAGACAAAGTAACCTGCAAAACAGACAAGGCTGAAACGTGAATACTCCAAACTCTAATTAAAAAAAACCCCAAACCATAAAATAGTGAATGCAATAAAACATGAGAACTTACTTGGCTGAAACGGGAAAAAGCAAAGGAGCGTATGTCAGTCTCATCCTCGATGGAGCAATGACTTCAGCTGCTATACTGTCTCTTTACGCTGATGTTTGAAATGAAACAGGTGTGATGCACTGAACTACAGCTAAGATACTGCGGAACTAATTGCAGCATCTTGGAAAACATCAGAATTTGATGTACATAAAGTAAAAGAGCTGACAGAACTCAGAACAACACATCCTCTTGTGCTTAACTACTACGGGAAAAAAAAAAGTTCTGTTGGAAAGAAAAACAGCTAAAAATTAAGAGCTTATACCAAAACTTACATGTATTGTATAATCATATAAAAAAAGTAGCCTTTAATGATTTCATACGGCATACAACCACTATTCTCATTCTGTCACACGCTGGACAGGCAGGGCATAAGCAAAGAAGCAAGAAATCTACTTCTGCTATGCCCTGAGTGCAGGTAAACCCATCTGGGAAATTTTTTTACATTTGCTCTCATAACCAGGTTCTAAGTAGCTGGCTTACCTTTGTCAGCTTCAGTTCTTCAGTCTTCTTCCAGTAACAGGTGTTTTTTTTTTTTTCAAATGCTCAAAGTAATAGATCTGCAATACTGGGCAACAACGCTTGTTGTGATGTAGGAAAATCCAGAACACTGGTTCTGCAAGTCCACCCACGCAGGCGAGATGAAAAAACCAAAACAAGATAAGGAAATTCCACTTCTCTGTGAAACGCAACTGTACAGCTATTAAAGGTGGGGAAGGGGGGAAATGAGAGGACCACACATGAATATAAAATACAGACACACCAATCGGGTGCTCATCTTGCTCTCCTGGAAAAGGTTTGTCTCTAAAACTAGCTTCGTGCTGGGGTAGGGAAGACAGCAGACAAATCAGTCTGAACAAACACCACCACACAGAAACTGTGGTTTATTTGAATGAATTTCTGGAAGTAAGCCCATAGGTCACTATATAATGCAACTTTGTGAGACAGTCAGGCAATCACTCAGATGCACTAAAGCAGAGCCACCTCGAGATCCTTTTTACATCAAATACAGGTTGCCAAAACCTTAGAGCAATTTTTTTTGTCCCCCAGCCCTCCCAAGTTCCCCATCCGGTGCTGATGTTTCCCTGAAGCTGCATCAGGCACTATCAGAAGCCAGTGCAAGCTGAAGAAATGCTCCCTGAAATATTTAAACAGTTCAACATAACCCACGGAAACCAGTAGTGCAGCATGACAATGAAGATTTCTAGAATATTTTTGGGTTTTCATCCTATGTTCATACAACAGGAATTGCAACATAATTTAAGAGCATCTTTCTGAAAATGTATGTCACACGAGAATTGTGCTGCTTCTTAGTGCCCAAAACTAAACCCAAATCCTCTCTCAGCTCTCGGGTTTCAGGTGCAGACTATACCCTACATCACCAGAATGGATCTGTTACACCCCTGGCCCCAGCCAGGCCAGTACACTACTGTTCCACTTGTGTGCCAGAAGCAGCAATGGGGTTAGTGACAGCAGTTATTCTCAAAAGATAATCCGTTTTGAAAAGAGCAAAATCTACTCATTTCAGAAAGCAACAGTACGCAGATACATGAAATTACAAGTCTACACAGGAAGAAGCATGACATTCTGTGACACTAGTGATCGCGTGAGCTATCAGAAGAAAGGACCGTGCAGCTTTGGTGAATTTATCCCACACTGCTTCAGCTGAAGCATCCTTTCTAGCGGCTGCATGAAACCCACAGGTAACTGCAGAAGCAGAAATACTGAATCGAATGTATTAGAAAAGGCTTTTTCAGAACATTTTTTACAAGCTTACCAATGATACACTCGGGTATTGGATTATATTGACAACTGTTTAAGAAATTCTATATAACTTTCGGTGCAGCCAAGTTAAACGAAAAAATTTCGACCACATGATCTTAAAAGCTAACTGAACAATTCAACGTCTCTACTGCCAGCGAACACACAGCATGCAATCTACCATTAAAAAAAATGGGGGGAAAAAAAAGAGAAAAGGTGTTTGAGCACAATCTGAGTTTTCAAAAATGTCTAAGTTGTACTCCTGGAATTCAATGAGTTTATAGCTTTACTTTAGAATTTGTGAAGAATTACTTCTTCCTTTGTTTTGTTTATTCCTAAAGGGTACAACCAGTTTGACCACATTACGTTCATATTTTATTAGGAAAATTTGACAGAAAGTTCTCACAAGTTATCTTGAAATTCACCTGAGTTCTGCCAACCATGTCTTGTACTTTTTGCATCACTTCTAAGATACAAGGCAAAAGGATGAATTTATTCCTTCATTAATAAGCTCCTGTATTTAGGTATTATGCCTTCTTTATATCGCAGAAAGGTATCAAGACAGAAACTGGAGTTTTTGTTTGGCTGATTATTAAACACTGCAAAAATAACATTCAAAAATAACACAGACCCCAACCAGCTTTGATGAAGAACACAGAAGGATGGAAGATATTTATGTGCTCTGGTACACGGCTGAACTGAAACACCCGTCAGCGGCTACACCGGGATGCTTTGCCAGAAGGAAGCCTGCAGCAAGGAGGACGGCTTTGCTAGGGGCTTTGGTTCCAGTGCCTGTTAGAGGAGCACGTGCAGAACAGAACTGTATGAATGTTTGGGGATTTCCTCACCCCTTTTCACATCTATTTCAAGAGTTAATAAAAAGGCCCGCACAATATTCTGATGGTTTTTGGGCCAGACCAGCAGTATCACTTAGGAGGACGTAGTGAATTTAAGGGAAAAAGTCCAGCAAGTTCAACTTCAAAAAGTCTATAAAATTCAGAGTATGGTCAAAACCTACTAAAAACAACCCAAAAATGAACACCGTCTGTCTAGAAGCCAATTAAAGGCTGTATCTGCAGAGCAATGATTTCTGCTTACTGCCACCCTTTTCCTTGGCACTTAAGATCCCCAGCAGGTAAGCCGGGGGGCAACTGCTTGAGTAAGTGCTCTCCAAACCAATTCACTGATTCAGAGAGGTTAACCAGGAAATATTTTTTAAACAGAGTATTTTTGACAGCAACAGTTAGCAAGGGATTACATGGCAGATCACAGAAATTAAGATGAACACTCAGGGCAATAATCTTTCCTCTTTGGGTTGCTGCTGA
>NW_010111223.1:39187-47898 GCF_000699245.1 Pterocles gutturalis
AAAATGTGCTGCAGTTCCCATGTTTATTTTTCTGAATTGGCTCCTTTTCTCCAGTTATTCAAGGCTGCCAGGCTAGTCATCGCCCATTTTGAATCACTGTAAATCCTTCTGAAGCAAACCACCTTTCCTGAGCTATCCCACCACCACCACCCACGTGCTCTCCCAGCCCCCCCAAGCTATTCGATCACCACGAGGGACAACCTGGAGAACTCACTCTTCTGCTCTACCTGACCTTTAAGCGAAGCCTTTCACATCTCAAATCAGAAAAGAGTTCTAGAGCAGTATTTCTTAACTTATAAAAAGAGATGTGTGGTAAGTTTTCAGTTTTTCTGTCTGTTATATTCTATGTATTCATATAAATATTTTTCTATATTATTCCATTATCTAAATATACCTAAATGTGTGTGCATCAAGCTTCATACGCCACGTTGAATCCTGCAGTTTTGGGAGGCTGGGAAGATGACAGACTACATTGCATTTACATAACACTGTTACAGAAATTTGGAATTTTTTTTCCTGTTTTAATTACAACTAAGAAGTCCAACAAAAAGCCAGCCTCTTCCATCCAGAAGCCCTAACAGACGCACACATGCACTCCATTCATTAATTTAAATATCTCACCTGCACACACAGCATTTGGGGGAATCGTAAGTTAAGTCCATTCTGTAGGGTACTGAGATTAGAACAGAAAATGTATCTGTATTTATTGCCACTGCTTGCCCTGTCCAAACACAGAAGAAGAGTGAGGTGGGATTTTTCCTGACACATCCTGACCTAATACTGGCATGTTCTCCTCCTCCCCCGGTCCCCCTTGTGGGAAACTCTAACACAAGAACCAAGGGGCATAAAAAAATAATTTAAAACATGTAAGACAGTGAAAGCAGAACCAGTCAGTATACAGCTATGAAGAACAATTGTTTTAATAAAGAGAAAACAAATTATAGGCCCATTTTAGATACACTGCATTACGCATTGCGCAATCAACTACAAGTTCACCCACCCCTAATGCAGACAGAAAGGCAATTACATCAGAAAGGCTTCCCGGAGGGTGAAAAAAATAAAAGTATCTTAGGAAAAATAAATATTTGCATTCTAAATGACAACCCATCTTAAACCTTCCAATTTCTGGCAAAAGGATTCTGGATCGCTGCATTTTTTCCGTCACTACTGAAATAACAGATTGCTCAACAGAAAAAAGTTTGCTTACATGTACAAAAGGAAACTGTCCTTGAGCTTGTGTCCAGTTGAAAATCCTGGAGTCCAGCTACAAAAGATAGTACACCGAAGGAAAGAAGTATATGCCATAAATGGCACATGTATAGCAAAATCATTAACTGTTGCAAGAAACAGAATATATTAAGTATTCCTCCTTGTATGTATCACCAACACCAGAAGACAAAGACTATTTATACTGATGAACCACCCAAACCCAGAAAGTTCTCTGTTTCAGTATGCCACTGCTGTACAAAGTGGAATTTATCCTCATTACCGATCTGTTTACCTACTAACACAACTTCACCCAGAGGCAAAGAGGGGTTGGTCAGTCCATTTAAAGAAATTAACCCGATACAATTTGCTCTACAGCCGAATAACCCGACAACTCAAAAAAACCAGGCAATACATCCCATGCATGGAATGCAAGCTGTGACCTTACCTAGATGCTCTGCCATTTACTTATTTTTTCCTAACGTGCTCATTACTGGCCAAGGGTGGTTTTGCTTTTAGAAAACAGTGTCAATTCCCCACCTTTCAGACTACAAAGGGGTTCAAAAAAAGCCCAAGCCCAAAACAACATGTCAGTTCATATTTCCCAGTTTTGTAGCCTGTAAGAAAAATCTCACATTAAGTGTTATGACTTCAATGCAACACTTAAATACATGCTCAAGTACTTCGCTCAGGTTCATGTGACACCTCAAAGCCTTTTTGGTAATTTCTGGCATATTTATGCACAACTGGGCAGTTCTGGAGTGACCTCAACATCCACAGGAGAGTTATCCTTTATTTATGTTGTGTTAGGATTGCCACTCAGAAGTTACTTTAAAAAAAAAAGTTACTAATAGGTACCAACCTACCTACATTAAATTGTCAGGACACATACAGAGTTGGGACCAAGTAAACGCGGTTCCATTCTTTACGTAACCAGATTCAGTGCCCCCGCACTGCATTCCCCAGTACTTCTTGGAAGGCTCATTACCTTGGGCACAGCGCCCTGCGAACGTGTTTATACTGTTTACAGACCCACGCGGACACCGCGCACATTCATGCTGCTCTGAGCCTGAGCTGAATTTGCCTTGAGCTATAGTGCGGATTGAGACACCAATAATGGGTTTTTTCCCAGCATTTAGTTTGTCCCCACCCCTCTCAGTTAATGAGGAACTGATGCATTCATTATTTTTATTCAACAGCTTCAGTGACATCATATATACTTACAGAAGGGGCAAACTACATCAAGATAGTGCCAACGTAATTGGAAGACAGAACAATAATTCAGGAGCAACTTGTTAAATGGGAGAAACTATCCAAAATCAATTAAATTCAATAAAAACAATCGTGAAGTAGGAAACAAGAAAAATGAAGTGGACAAACACAAAATAAGGAGCAATGGCTATAGCAACGCAACCTGAATGACTTAATTCTATGCTGTAGGTCCAAGACAAATGGCATTTTGAAACTTAACAGGCATATCAGAAGAGCTGGGAAGTAATTATTCTGCCCCGACAACAGGAAAACCTCAGCTGGATGATGTCTGGAATTGAGCACCCATTTTAAAACAGATCTGTGCAAACTGGGGAGAAGTCAGACTATGAGTGAAAATTTGCATGACATTAATATTCGAGACTGGAGAAACAACTGAAGAACCCACTGGATGAGTTAATTAATAAAAAAAGATAGTGCTGATGGAGGAACAGCCAGGCTGACAGTTTTCAAGTGTGTTACAGGCCACTGAAAGAGGACGGTAATTAACTCTTGTGGCCTACCGAAGCTATAATAAAAAAAAAGACTGAGCTCACAAGAAGTGAAATTTAATTGGATATTAAAAAATAATTGTCTCACAGTTAGAAAACATTGCAACCAGGGAGTTTGGGACTCCCAGTTGTTGGACTGGTTCCAGAAGCAGCTCCTGATGGCCTGGTACACTGACCCTGACTCGGAAGAGGTGTGTAACATCCCCCCCACTTTTCCACCCCACGACTGTTCACACATCCAGGTGATACAGAAACACAGGAACCAGCTCTGGCAGGGAGGGGAAGGTGAGGGCCTTTTCTCACACCAGCTAAGCCCATCCAACGGCTCACTGATGCCAAAGGGATGTTCCCCCTGCACTGAGCCGGCATCTCCACGACTCCACGGTGAAGTGGTTCACCTTGCCCGTCTGACAGAAGTAGTCGTCTCGCCTGGAGGGGATGAGCTCATCACCTACAGAAAGTGATGAGTCTTTGACCCGTCTGAGCAGGTTCACGCACCTCACCAGGGGTCAGGACGAAAGGGCAGGATGAGGGAGGGATGCAGGAACTGCTGGTCTCTGAGACATCCAGCCCTTGTATCCCCCTCTACTGTAACAGATTTCCAGCGCAGGCAGTTGTCCAGAAGGCACAGGCTAGGCAGCTGCTCACACCTGTATCCCTGTTCCTACCACACGGCTCTGGAAACCAGAATTAACTGCCCTGCTGCCACTCAGAGTGGGATGGAGATTGGTAACAGCTGCTGCCAGAACCAGGGCTGCTGACCACCCTCAATGTCATTTTTAGCCTGCATAGGTATTCTGTGTATGAGCTTTTGCATTGGTGGCTCAATGCATCATTCACTCACTTTAGTCACGCAAAAAAGAGTCAGAGGATAATGCAAAGAGATCACCTGCATCTGGTATTTCTACTGTGGGTCAAGAAAAATTCAAACTTGCAGCTATTGGCAGTGCTGTATTTCAGTTCTGGAGGGGGTCTGCAGTGTCCCTGTATCACGCTGCACCTTCGATTAAAAGCAATCACATCCCATTTGAACAACACTGGGCTAAAGGCTCAGCACAGGAGATACATGCTTGCAGCTGAACTAAATAAAGAATTTCTAGTACCGATGCAGAAGAAGCAGAAACACATTGAGGTGAGATTCATTACCCTTAAGCTTTGCCAGATTTGCAAATCTGCCAAAATTGTACATCTCCAAGCAACAACTACTCAAGAAGGCTTTTCTTTAGATTCTTCATCAGAGCAATAGATGGGTCTTTCCACACGAGCTATTCGGACATGTGCTGTTGGAAGAACCTCAGGGCAAGTCACCTCTCGGAAGCAAGTGGATCAAACAAGCGACCAAGAGTACAATCAAACAAAAAGAAGTGTAGTGTTTTACATTATCATTGCACAGATGAAACAAACCCCTCACACCAGACAAGGATCCCCGAGTGCACACAGTGTGCCAGACACAAAGCACTCTCTATGCTATACATACAACACCTACACCCCTGAACCAATCCACTAACGATACCAAAACACGAACCCTTTCACAGCCCAGAGGAGTTTCACTTGTTGCCTTAGGGCACACTCCCTGCGATTGCATTTACCTGCAGATGCTCTGCGAGTTCAGCAGCCTGCAAGCACTGCGTGCCCCCGAGCCTGCAGCACAGAGCTGACCAATTAAGCTTATTTCTGTCTCTCCAGGCTTAAAGCACTTCAAACAAGGCGAGTGATCTCTTCAGTGGTGCGGGCACGGTAAGCCAGGCTGGGAGGTTACAGCCTGTCATTTACTTTGCAGTAACGGTACGTTTGGGTTAAGACCAAGCGGACAGGTGAGGTACAAGCACTTGATGTCCTTTTAGGTCTCATCCTTCTGATTTGATGGTAATTTGCTCATGTGTGCACACCCTCGGCCTGGTAAAATGAGTCAGCACTCCTAAAATATCTGGCAATACAAACAAACAAACCTCTTAAGGTTAATTTTTCATATAGTCTGGGTAAATAGAGAAGCTGTTTCAAGCAGGACAAGGGACTGCAAGTATTTTTTTTTCCCCTGTGAATTTAAATTAAGAAACACGCTTCCAAAACAAAACAAAGTGAGTGTTTTTCTGACCAAACCACTGAAGAGCGCATTGAATCTTCCACTAAAATCACAGGAAACACAGCTGTAGAAGACCTGGAGAAGTCACCTGGTCTATCCCTCCACCTCAAAGCAGAATTAACACCACCTAAGGTATTGCTGACAAATATTTCCCTGAATTGTTCTTAAAGCTCTTCAGTGACAAGATCCTCCAATATCCCCTGACACACTTATATTCTGAAGTGTTCCAGCATCATGTTGGTAAATAAATTAATGCAGAGTTTAAGAACCACAACAATATTAATATGCAACATACACATATGCTATGAAATCTACAGATAAGCTCCTCTACTAGAGCTTCTAATTATATTTTTAACAGTTCAAATAGTAATAGCTTTTAAAAAGCTCCTAAAATGAGGAAGGAGAAAACTTGTCCAAAATGCTGCAGTGTCACTGGATTTCTCTACTAGAGGTTTCTGTGCACCTGAGTGGGTACGGCATGAGCCATTTTATTTCCCCTTGTGCTTCCTCACGAGGGGAAAGAGATCACAGCTAGGCAGGAGCTTATCCAGCCAGTGTGTCCCCAGACTGATCACAACTATAGTAAAGGAACAGATCAGAATACAAGCAAAAATAGTTCCCTTTAGAGTAAATACTTTGCTGCCTTGTAGCTGCAGAGCATGACAACAATCTTGACAGAACCGCACAGGTTTTCATGGGATGAGTCACGTGGGCAAGAAAATAAGTCTTTTTTTTTTCTTCAAGAGTATGGAAAAGTTGAGGTTTTATATCCATAATTTCTTATCTTCAGCATTTTTACCGACCATCTGCATCACAAAATAGTTTTTCTCTCTCAGGTGTCTCAAGACGAAACCAATGCATCATGTTCTCAAAACCAGAGAGCTGTATGTATGTAATCATCCACGGCAATCATTTCTCTCTTATTTGATTCTCTGAGCTGAAATGAGTAAGACTGAAAAAGACATTAAGTTCTGCAACAGAACCTGAACCAAACTTCTGAATTCCCATCTTGGCATATCAAGACCCACCAAACAAATTTTTCCTGTTGTGCTTCAATCTGATCCGATCTCTGTAAGGATCTCGTAGCAGTGAGTGAACACACTGGGGAATGCACTCATGCAATCTGGATCTCAAATTTTCAGAACACACAATAGAAGAAAACATCTTTCATATGTGGCACTGGAAATAATCACATAATGCTTTGATAAGTAGCAACAGATTAGATTATCTGAATGGAGAAGCTCCTAAAGCAACCACATAAGTGAAACAGGAGCTCCTCTGTCTTACACAGCAAAGTTCAAGACATTGAAGTCCTATGAACCAGAGCACGAAAATAACTATTAATCTGATAACTGCAGAAAGGTCAGGGAGAACAGTCAGAAGACACTCAACATCAAAAAAGAACAGTAATAGGCAAAGAACAGGAACTGTGTTTGTCAAAATAACTCAATGATCAATGTGGAGCCTTATGACAATTAGCTTTTAAAAGCTGCTTAAGTTGTAGACTCTTCACGGTATTTTTATATGGCAACTTGATAGCAAAGAAAAAAACCTTCACACAAACTAAAATACTTGAAAAGGTGGCACAGAATAAAATATTCTCTTTGCCCTCCCCCAAAGCAGCCAAACTTCAAAGCTCGGTGAGCTCTTGCATGATCTGCACAGAAGCATGAGACGTAGAGTGAGAATCCTGTGCAGATGGCATCTTCAAAGAACAAGAGGTACTCCCACTAAACTGACAAACTAAAATTCACACCCGCAGCCATCCTTTCCCCCCAATATCACACCATATGTGCCTGCAAGTTTTTACCCTTCCTCAAAACAGATTTTACAAATTAATAACTTAAGGAGCAGGCTAACTGCCAATGAAATTACATGCATCCAAATACATTAATATGCACAAATTATTGTTGATTAATTGGCACAGAGCTATTGCAACCATCCACAACACCGAAACCATGCCACATGCTGTTTATGCGTATTCCTCGTTTCAGTATATACTGTATCTAATCTAGCTTCTGTCCACACAAAGCCCAACTCTAGAAGCAGATATGAGAGAGCAGAATGGAAGGTCACAGTAAATAATCCAAAAGCAATCCGCAAAAGAACAAAACTGAGATGGAGATTAGCAGCCTTGTTGAAAATGCCATGCTCTCTGTAATGACACTGAGTTAATCAGGTTAAAAAACAGTCGTAAATCAAAGTTTGTTTCTTCAGTTTGGGTTGGATTTTTTTAATAGTCAGAAAAGAACCCCCTCATGCTAAGGGTGGATCTCTGCCCGTGCCGAGATGACAGGCACACGTTGAGACTGTAATCAGCGTGGCTACATGTGCTAATTGCAAACTTCCTCATCTGGCTCTTGATTTAGAGATTATGCAAGGATCTTTGCAGTGACTGTACCGCTGTACAGCTAAAATACACCCTCCATTTCAAGAAACACTTTGGTTCTGAGAGGACTGCTGCATGATACTGACAAAATGAGCAAGAGTCTGTAGCTTGGCATCATGTGGTCAAGAGAACAGGAGACCTACCTGCTGACCTCAAGGTTTGCGAAGAAGGGGATGATGGTCTGCGCCAAGCACTTCCAGCACATCTGTTTTTCTGTAAGCGTCCACTGTTTTGAGTATTTTTTTTGAAGACAGTTAAACACGATATTGAAGAAATACCCTAATAAGTTTTTTATTTTTATTTTAAACAAACAAAAATACTTAATCTAAATAAAGGTATCTTGCTCACAGGGTCAGAATCAAGTTCTAGCTGTACATTGCTGTTGGGTTTTTCTTGATAAGAATCCTCCCATTCCCATAAAAATCTGTTCAAGCAGATGATGACAAGTGACTAACATTTACTGCATTTTTAATGTTAAAAGCCTAGTGTTTTGACTGCATATTGAAGTTATATAATGACATAGTAAAGAAAGCACAGCACAGGAAAAAAATTAATCACCATTAGAGAGAGAGAGGTAAGACTAATAATTGAGTCAACAAACATTTTACATTTTAAAGTTGAATTGGCATCGAGGAGGGGGGAAAAAGGCTTTTTTTTTGGTGCTGCTTCCTACCTGGATCCAAATGATCAAGTTTCACCTGAAGAAGTGTGGAACAAAGTTTCAGAGAAGTCAAACTGAAACACTAAACTAAATATGATGCATATGGATCAGTAACCACCATGGATTCACTTCAAAAAAATCCAGAGGAGGAAAATCACGTTTGAGTTAGAAATCTGGAAGATGATCCAAGCCCTGGATTAAGAACCCACTCTTCTAAGGAATTTCACATTGTGAACACGCACAGCCTATCTGCCTTTGTCTCAAATCCCCAAGAGCCACCTAGAGTTACAAAATTAACGTGTTTTCTAAGCAAGCTATAGGAATGGCAATTTTCCAAGGCAGGATAACAGAACTATTCAGCCCCAACTGCAATCTTCTTATTTCACATACAAGTAGTTGTAACTTTGTACAGTCTGCAGTGGTTGTATTTGAGGTAAATATCCCCAGAGATCAGAATTCCAGCTTTACAGACTTTGATGTTTATGTCAACATTTCTTCATCTACAATATTTTATATTATTGAGTCTACGCCCATGCCCATACATTGGTGTCTCTCCCTGCTATTTCTCCATTAATAAAAACATGAAAAACAAGCCTTACAAGGAAACAAAGT